>NC_044502.1:1247500-1260000 GCF_902362185.1 Chanos chanos | reverse complement strand
AGTGAGCGCGGTCGGAGACAGTCTGCTCCTAACATCAGTCACACAGGCTGCCCACCTGCAGAACAAAAAACAAAACAATATCCATGTTATATATATATATATATATACACACACACTTACATATTTATTCTTTGTTCTTTTAAAATGATGATAATTATGTTTGATAATCTGCATTCCAGGTGTTTGTTTTTTGGGTTTATTAGGTTACAGCTGCTAAACGTAAGTAATATGAAGCCTTCTAGACAGAACGGGCGTCCGGACCAGACAGCTGAGTGGGTCAAACAGGCAACCGGGTCGCATCCGAATGAGACGTCAGGCTGTTAAATCCAGGCGCAGCTGATATCGAACCGAAAGACTGCAGGCAAACTACATTGTGTGAAGTCCACATTGAATTTAGAAATCAGATTAATGGCAGACTGATTTTATATTTTATAGTTTATTTATGCTAACTGTCATCATTTCCGAACAGATTCTATCTCGGCAATTTTGTCATTTGAGATTTCCTACTTGCCCAAAATGGAATAGTCTCTGGAATTTAATTTGATTAAAATGACAAAGTCTGTCGGCAATAATTTAGCTGTACTAATACGTTAGGTGTATCAACTCTATATACAGCTATCTACATGCGGTTAAATTTTCAGAAAAATCCTGTTTTCTTAGTGTTATGAAATGATCCTAACATCCAATGATGTTAGATAGCTCTAGTCATTAGAGAAACGAAAACGATTCGTATTCACCGCCACGGATTCCGGTAGGGACTGACAAGCAAATCATCGCTTTTTTTTTTCTTAACAACTAGTCAGATATTCTGAGTCTGGGTTAGAAACTGTCGCTGTTTTCCCGGTACGAGTTATTAACGCTGCGAACTTTAAAGTGTGGAGAAAATATCCACTTGGCAAGTTAAAACGGCTTTCGTGCAGAACATAATCCGGCTAGTTAGCTAGCTAGAGTGTTACCCCCTTGACCAGCAGACGTGCTACCGGGGACCGTGCCATGACAACAAAACACAGCGCTGCCCTCTGCGCCCACAACACGGTGGTGGGATGCTAGTCAGTTTAAGCTTACTGTTTTTCCGTTGTCGTCAGAAAAAAAAACATCAGATAAAACAGTAACCTAACGGATAAGCCGCTCTCACATTTTTTTCTTTGGATAACTGCACGGTCACGTTGGCACAAAAATTCCTGAGCGGTGTGATGCTGCATAGATTACTGCGGAATCCCTCCGCTATTACAGGATCAGAAGAAAGCTAGCTAGCAGCATGCTTGGTGGCCCATTGTACCTTACCTTTCTTAGTAACAGCAATCCGTACCCGAGGACATATGTGAAGTGAATTCCCTGTTCAGTGGCCATGGCGATTTCAATACATAGTACATAGTATTTTAAAGCTGTGTGATTGAATGAAAAAAGTGTGGCTAGAATTACCCTTTCTCACACGTCCCCTCACTTACTCTACTCCGAACACCAGTCCATGACGTCACTACGTCTTCTTCTTCTGCGCCGCTACTTCGCTGCTGCTGCTGTTTCTCCTGCGTTAAACAATGCGGTGCCGACGAAACAGCTTAAAACCCCTTACGACACTGTTAAGACTGAATCAGAACGTCATTAACTCAACTTTTCTTATTAAATTAAGTAAAATGAATTGAGTTAAACATTTCAGTATGTAGGGTGAATTCAGGTATATTGGGACATCAGGTAAACTGGGACAGAATTACAAAAACTGTCCCAATATAGCTGAATTTATAACTATCGTATTAAATCGTGAAACGTTTAGGAATTCAGGAATTCAGTCTGTCTTAATAAATACAATTTACAATTTTGTTATTTGGCAGACGCTTTTAGCCAAAGCGACTTACAATCAGTGCATCAGTCGGATTTCTAATACCTCATGAGCAGAGATCACAATAAGACTGAGCGTCAATTTACTCCTTCGTATTGCGCCCCTGGAATACTTTGACAAACACAGATACAAGACAGTTTTTTTTTATATAAGGAAAGGGGAGGTTAGGCATTGGGGGACAGGTGGGTTCTGCAGAGGTGGGTTTTCAGTTTCCTGCGGAAGATGGTAAGAGATTCGGCAGTCCTAACTGCATGAATTTATGTACAAAATTAAAATTAAAAGGTGAAATGTAAGATTCCCCACACTCTACCCAACAACGGAAACAAACGAGTTCAATCTATTTGACTAAATTATTTCACCATTAATTCTAATCCTGACTGAATTTTGAGTAATTAAGAACAAGGTTTTAGTTTCTAAAAATACTGGGTTTTTCCAGTGTTGCTACACTTGACAATGACAGTCAACTTTCACTATGGAAATGAATCATTTCAATGAGCAACGCAAACTCATGATTCATCAATGGCATCACAAAAAGAAGTATTTTCATTAAAATCGGTATAATATAAAAATATGTATTGTTTTATTAAAGACCAGCTAATGCTCTTGAGGTGGTGTATTTAATTCAATGTTCAGTGTTTACAGACATTGCCAATGAGAACTAGGGGGGTTCCAGAAAGCGGGTTTTAGTGAAACTCAGAACAACTAGTAAACCTCCTAATAGAAGAGCCCTATGGCTTTGTTTTGGTAGGGGGAATGAAGCCATAGGCCTCTTCTATTAGGAGGTTTACTATGTACTCTGCGTTAACTAACTCTGAGTTTTCACTAAACCTGCTTTATGGAATGCCCCCCGCGGGATGATCTGATTATCATGAATTACTGGGTCAGTTTTAGATTTAAACATGTCTTTAATGCCCTGCACAAACACAAACACAAACAGAGACACACACATCTGAAATAAACCAAACACTGAGTCTGTGTGTCTTACAGACAAGTTCACCGTTTGTTTTTTTTTCATAAGCTGCACAACCTTTTGATGGCCTTTATTGCAAATCGTATAAAAATGTTCACTTTGAAAATTAAAATAAAATTTATAACAATGATATGTATGAGGATATCACATACACAACATTCAAAACATAAAATCTCTTTATTTCATCATAAATTCATGGTTAAAGCTGTTAGTATTGACAGACGTCATCTACCCGATAGTGGACATGCATTAGCACAATAATGGTGTGATTTTCTTTTTTTTTTTTCCCATGCGCAACACAAAAAGACAAACAGACAGACAGATGACAGACTGTAGGTAAATCTCCCTTTAAATCCTCAGTCTTTCAGTCAGAGGGCTCTCCCTCACACTGACTCGCTCCAAAACAAATCTACAGGGCAGTGAGAGAAGTTAAAAAGACAGAACACAAAACACCTGAAAACTGATTCAGAGGTCAGAGGTCTGTTCTGACTCAGTATAAAACCTGTCTTATGACTTTTTTTGTGTCTTTAACCGTAATTTTCCGAGCAGCTGATTGGGATACTGTATAAGTTGGATTTCAGGGTTCAACCATTCCATCGTTTCATGTTCAGGTGACCCCAGACAGGACAGAAAAAAAGGCAAAAACAGACACAGACTTAAACCGACTCATTAACACATAACTAACACACATCCCACCCATGACTAAACACATAACTGACGCACAGACCACAGACTGTGTGTTTTTTTAACAAAGAGAAGGGAAAAAATGGCTGTCAGACCCACAGGGAACTGGCACCGGAGACCCAGAGAATACACACAGGGCCTTGTTCCAGAACTCGTACCGCACTTTCCCTGACTTCCTTTCCTTCACAGACACTGGTCTTAATGCCTTTTTTAGTCCTTAAAAAAAAAAAGAGCAGTTCTCACAAAGGGGAGGGGTCGAAGAGGTGATGCTATTTTTAGAGTTTTGGAACGCGTCCGTGGTGGTTACTGGCGTGCTTCAGATTAACGATTCTCGCTTTCTTTGTCCTCGCCTAACAGTCCCCGTCTCTCTGAGTCGTCTCCATCCTCCGCCTGCTGACTCCCCCTCAGGCAGGGCAGCCTGGCCAGCAGGGGGCGGTGCAGTCCGTTATAAAGCGCCGTGCCCACCAGCAGGACGATGAAGCCCAGGACCTGCAGGCCATGGAACTTCTCCCAGCCCAGGGCCAGACTCACCACCCAGATCACCAACGTCCGCAAACTGTCCAGCACCATGCGGGTGGTGGCGCTGATCTCCTTGGTAACGCTGATGCCGGCGAAATTGAAGAAGGCGATACTCACAGTGTTCCCGAGCAGAGCGAGCAGAATCAGCGGCTGGTGACCGATCTGACAGAAGGCGTCCAGGGCGTCCTCCAGAACCTGACGGGGGTTGTCAGCAAAATTACCCACAGGGATGAAATACATGGGGATGAGGAGGAGGGAGAGGATGACGAACCCGAAGAAACCTGGAACCACACAGACACGGCATGAGATGACCACGGCTTTCAGACTGAATTTAGTCAAACGGGTGGCTTTTCAGTAAACAGCGTGCCTGGCACTTCTAACCAGCAGTAGATCAGCAGCAGTTTAGCAGACAAATTAAATAATTAAATAAATTAAATAACACCTTAAATGTGAGCAAAACCTTGACCAAGCACAGTTTTAGAAGCGGGATTTAAAGTGTCCTTAGACACAGTGCTGCTGTTCCCACACAGGGGAATTCTCCAAAAAAAATAAAATAAATAAAATATTGCGGCAAGCCCCTGTGAAGAGTCCCACTGAGGACTCTCCTCATTTTTAACAGTCAATACTGTTTTATTTTTCATCTCTTATTCCAGGCCTCTGTATACTCATCTTATGCTCTAAATTACACATCGTGAGGTCCTGAAAAATCTCTTTTTGTGTGTTCCACTTTGTTTTCCGGCACTTTCTGGGCCACTGCACATTCCTTCACCCTCGAGTGTGTCCTTCTGAGATTCCTCTGGGTTTGCAGACGGACGCTTGACTGATAACAGGGCTGGTGTAACCACACAGCAACTCCTGTCTCTCCAAAATGTAGGTCTGAACAGAGCACCACCAGAGCGAGAGAGAGAGAGAGAGAGAGAGAGCTGAACTGTCCAGAGTAATCCACTCACTTTACAGGTGAACGACTGCTGCTATTTTGAGGTCCACAGATAGGAGGCGATGTTCAGTTATGTGCACCAGCTACGCATGTATGCGCCCACACAACTGTTTCAACTGGTAGCTATGTGCCAATGGTGCCATATAAGTAGCGTAAAAGAATACGTCTAAAAGCAGAAATCAGTTTTCATAGCAGCAGCGCACATGGTAAAGGAAACAAAGACACTGTGTGAGCTTTATTAAATGACATTTAGCATACAGTCAGAATGAAGAGGAGGAGTGTTTAGGCCGCCAAGCGCAGTAAAGCGTGCTCAGTCCACACAGGTAACAGGGCAGGACCGTAAACTGCAGACGCAGGAGAAAGGATTCCTTGTTGTACCGGCCAAGACCATCGAGTGCGGAGCTTTTCAGCTAACTTTGCTAGCTTTAGCGGTGAAGCTAGCTAATTAGTATGCAAGTCTTATTATGAAAGTTTGGGGGTTGTGACCAATTTTTCATGGTTAACTAACACTTGCCTGAGTTAACCAGCACTAGCAAGAGTTACCACTTCATATCATTGTTGACTGTTATTAGCGTCATTGTAAGGTAATGATCTTGAGTCAGTAAAGTATTTGCGCTAGCCTAAGGTGTGTGCGCGGCCATAGATGCTGAAGTTGCCTGAGTTAGGCAGAGCTGCTTGAGCTAATGTGTGCATGTCAGTTAACGTGACAGAGAGTGATCCATAATGATCTTTATTTAGTTTCTCTTTCTTGAAAACTGATTCACACACTAACTCGACCTTACTTTTGAGTACATTCCGTCCTTAGTGTCCCAGCCGAACTCAAATGTACATTTGTAAAAGCCAAGACTGGATGTAGGTATGAAATGTTGGAAGTTTTTCAAATTTAAAATCCAGCCATATAAGTTTGACAACTTTGCATCTTTTAAGTTGTTGGCTGCATTAATGACAGCGTTGACAAAACACGAGTAATGATCTGCCTCTGCCTTCTGCGAATACCATCAGTTTCCTCAGTTCAGTATGTTCCTCTGTGAGTGGGTGAGGTGTGTCCCGCGGCTCACGACATAAAAACAACGCTGAAGCTGATTGGTGAGTTTTACCTTCGGTGCCCACGGCTTTGAGGGGATGGACATTGTGTCTGTAAACAAACTTCTCCTCCAGGACCATCTGGACCGACACGATGATCTGGGCCATGATGATCAGCAGGTCACCTGACAGACAAGAGCCAAAACTTTCGTTTAGGTCAGGCAAAAAAACCAAAAACAAAAACAAAACAAAAACCCACCACACTACATGCGGTGTTTTTTAAAATTTAAGTGTGAACATACAAATCACGTAGGAGAACAGATCAAATCTCTGCTGAAGACACACGAGCGTCTCTGGCAGCACAGGCGCTGCACTGTCGTCGGCAGAGAGACAGGACCGGACTGCTTGGTATCTCCATCCCTACGTTACCTGTGATGACCTCGCTGAGCTTGTGGGAGTCGTCGCCCTTGTCGCTGACGAAGTCGGCCAGGCCCACGATGACCAGTCCCAGGATGGTGACCAGGATCCCAACCCACTGGCTGGCCTGGAGGCGCCGGCCCAGGAAGGCCACCGACAGCAGACCCGTGAAGATGATCACGGCTCCACGGAGCATCTGGAAACTGGATGCACTGGTCATGTTCAGGGCTAATCAAGAAGATGCCAGTGGGAAAAAAATCAGAAACAAGTTGTATGCAACATAACTCAACAACATACATGTCTTTGTCATTCACAAACCAGACATTACCATAACAACCTGCAGATGTCTCAAATATTCTTGCAGTGATAATAATGTTGGGAGATTCACGCGTTATGTTGATGTGATGTTGTGAAGCGATGAAATGTCGACAAAACGGTTCGGGTCCGTACCGACATACATGATGGAGGTCCCCAACATGTCACAGAGGGCTGGAGGCAGGAAGAGAAACGGGCTGAACCGCTGACCTGGGTCCATGGTCGGTTCTGGTTTTCGACGGTCATGACAGAGGACAAGGTAGAAAACGACCAAACAGGACAGCTCCCCAAGAAACATGCCCACAGCCTGACAGCCAAGAGGAGGAGACGAGGAAATATGACCAGGTTAAAGAAACAATAACGAAACAGAAAAGATGAAGATATTCAAAACAAAAAAAAAAAAGTCAGGATGAGACAGAGAAACAAGGAGAGGAATTCTCATCTAATCATTACAGCAGAGGAAAAGATGTTACATTTGGTTACATGTTATATTGTTGATCTCACAGTTAAATGTTACATTTGGTTATTTTATGTTTAAATGTTACATTAGGTGATTTTACAGTTGACTGGAAGTGATAAACTACATTCTGAGAGATAAATTAGGGCCATGTTTTGACAAATCCAGACGTGAGTGGATGACCAGACCTGCAGGAAGGGGTGTGAGAACTGATGTTTGGGGGTGTTGCACCCCGGAGCAGAGAACATGTCAGCCCACCTGAAAACAGGAGAGAGAGGGGGAGATGTGTAAGAGAAACCCTACATCTGAACAGAGTGAACTCCTCTGACAAATCATATGCATCTCAGTCTCTCTCGCTCTTACAAACACACGTCCTCTTTATTGTGCTTTACGGGGTTAATGAGTAAGATTTTATATCACCTGAGAAATTCTTTACTTTACAGTCAGTGCTGGGGGTATGACTGACATGTGAGTAAAGTCACTGACTGGACTGAATCAATGATAAACAGGCTAACTGGGCTTAGCCGGTTGGCTAGTATCACGCCTAACTGACGAGGTCAGTATGTTAAAGCGATAGACACTTAACAGAAAGACTGATCTCAGGTACAACTCACAGTGAGTTCTAGAATTTAAATCAGACAAATGAACGGAGTTCTCCACAGTCTCCATTAACTCAAAGAACCTGTACACTCGTAATAACTAAAAATTAATTTTCAGAAAAAAACCCCAAATAAACAGAACCTCAAGATGTTCAAGATTTCAGAAAAGCCCACGATTGTTCAAACACTGCACACTTCAGAGAACAGATTTAAGCGCAGCCTGCTATGTTTCATTCGCTCGCCGACTCGCTATCCTGACGGTGTACTTTAAAATGCAAACAGATACCTTCCAGGGGAAAACAGCCTATGATATCCGATACTATATGACTCACTTTCTGACTAGATAAACCGCCGTGGCTGACAGTGAATTTCAATATCAGGTATCTGCTGCGCCAGGTGCGGTAAAATCCACAGCAACATTCACGCATTCCGATTATCGACTGACATTCGATACCGGAGATACAGCCGATTATTGTACGTCTATGTCCCGCCATTAACACATATTCTAACTTAAAAATGCTTTAAAGAACATACGAGTCTGGTCGGAAGTTACTCAAGACACGGTGTAAGAAAATCAAACTTGCTGAGTTAGCAGTTCGTTCTTGGACAGATTCCATTACTCGGCAAATCGTACGGATGTGATAAATAAGCACGAGAGCATCTAGCCTGATACACTGGTCACAGTCTTGTCACGCTAATTTCACCGCATACATGTGCACATTCGCTCATCTTTGAATCCTACACACAAAGTCGAGAACCGGCTCCATGCAATGTCCTAATTATCAGTACGGATCGTACTGTGCTCTGTTTTGACAAAGAAAGGTTGTGGAGTCACCACATCAAGTGTGTCTTTGTTTTTACAGCTTCTGGTATAACAACGACCTTAAGGAAAATACTGATTAGTATATGGCGTTACTAAAACCGCCCTGCCTGGCTAAAAGAGCTGGTCAACCGACACACTTAACGTTAAGGCTTGTGTTCGCGCTTTGCCCCTGCTGTTATGTCAGCTCGTGTTGACATGTTGTTCAGGATATACTCACTTGGCCGATAGCGTGTTGATGGACCCGGTGGTGAGCATCAGACCGGCAAGAAAGAGTTGGTACTTTGTCCAAGCCATGTTTAGTGTCCGTCTCAGCTCTGCAAGGCAACCACGAAATTAGGTCACTCTTTTCACTTCCCTCACTCCCGACTAATAGCTAATTTGTAGGCTACTGGCTAGACTCCGTCTTAATCACGTGATCACGTTGATCAGCTGACCGATCAGCTGATTTGCTTTCTCTTCAAGTTTTTTATCAGCAAAGCGAACTTTGCCAAGAGGCGTGAGGCTTTAGAAGACAGGACTTCTGGCTTTTCCGCCTGTGGAAGTTAGTGTCCAAACCCCCAGGTGCACGTCCGGAACCGCCCTTTCCTTACGTGTACGGGGGTGTACGAAATTGTAATAACTCTACCGTATTCGTCTAGGTGCACTGGTAACTCCAGGTGTTATGGATGGCGTGCAAATACGTGATATGAATTGAAATCTGCCCAAAAGTACGGGGAAGACAGAGATCACGTTCACTCCAATACTTTACTAATAGGCTTACACGTTATAGTCGTATGATACACACCAGGTAACCCTGTCACAGCAGTGCGGGTGATCTTAAACTCCCGTAGACCTTGGGCAAATTTATCCCGCCCCAACACTGACGCACGACACATCACTCTGAAACACTACATCAACATAACTGTCATTTGGCAACGTTGCGATATCACAACTGTTTGTAAAGTGAACAGCTTTACACCTAATTACACGGTATCACCATGACATAGTTACCGATCATTGACTACAACGGAGAAGAATCGACAAGTTAGAAATTAGCTGACCTCCCTTCCAGTCTAACCTAGTTAGATAAACCAATTAATGTTATGAAAACGCTTCAAGTGTGCGTCAGCGTGTTTTGCTTACTGCCACCAGAGGGCAGACACAGACTGCTTTTAGTATGCCTCGTCATACAAATAATTTGATGAACACATTAAAATGCAACGTATGCGTATGTTACTTATGTTGTTGTCTTAACTTTCTATAATGTTGTCCAAAATAAAATAATAAATCTATTCGAGACCGTTTTCGACAACAAATCCTTAGATTAAGAAAAGGGAAGACTGGACCTTAACGCGCGCTGGTCTGATTCTATCATTGGATCGAAGAGCATCGACAAGATTGAGCCGTCACAGGGACGGACTTTATAACAGCCGTCTCACACCTTTCACACCCGTGGTTTCTCCGGTACTTATAACGGCACCTTATGTTTGGTCTCTCTGCGTTTCCTGTGCTTTATTTCTTCCGATAGTCCTTACCCGGAAAAATGTGTGTTAGAAAGGCGTGTAGGAAAGTGGTGACAAAGCCACTGTTTGTTAGGCGAGCCAAGAAGTTCTTTTTAAAAACGGGACCTGAAACTAAACACTCCATAGTGTTTCTTTAAAATAACATGTGCGGGGTTTGCTGAGGGGGTGTGCGGCTTTTATTACCAGTCTTTTGGTGACAGTTTCTCTTAATGCAATATCCGATATAACTAATGTTACTCAGAGCAAGCGGATCCCAAACAAAACCGTTTTCTCGCACGTAACTGTACTTTCGTCTCATGCATTTGAACACGTGTTTTAACGTAGGGACACTGAGACACAGAATATGACAACAAGGAGACGATGGACATATATGACTATTTTATTAATAAATCATTTAACAAAGTAACACAATATTCTTTCCCACTGGATATTATGCATGTCCCTCAGCTGTGGTTTCCTGAGGATAGACGAGGGCGGAGAGCACCGGGGTGCAGGGCCGTCTCTCAAACGCCGACTCCGAGCGCTATGTCTGGGACCAGGGACAATATTTACCAAAACAGTCACACAATCCGGGAGAGAGAGAGAGAGACAGAGAGATAGATAGAAAGTGAGACAGAGAGAGAGAGAGAGACAGAGAGAGAGAGAGAGGGGAAGTAGGGTTCATTCTTCAATTTGTCTGTGCACCCCCCTCAAAAAAAAAACTTCCTCAAACTTCTCCAAACGAATCAATGTTCAAGTAAAGAGCATCAGGCGCAGAATCGGCTGCAGTAGTCAGTCAGTGGCATTCCGTTCGCCATGGCGACAGGCACACATCCCCTGACCTCTGGTCAAGGTCTGGACGCCTCTCCGTTAGACGCAGAGACAATAAGAAGGCAGGGGTGAGAGGTGAGAGGTCCTCCCAGCACAGCAGGGCCAGTCTGCTCCCGTCTGCCAATCTTCTACCCCTTCTTAAATAACTGCACAGGACAGACCTGAACCACACCTGACACACAGGCCGCCACAGGTGAGACGGAGAGGGGGGGGGGGTGTTGTGTTGGTAGAAAACGGATAAAAACCTCCCTCAGTTTAACAAATGAGGAGAAAGTTTCCAAAAACAAAACAAACAAAAAAAAAACAAAACTAAGGAGATGACGCAGAGGGAGAAGTCTGCTGGGAACCAGTAAAAGCTCTGCTCTTCACACAGCCCCTCAGTCAGAGCCACAGGGTAGAGCTGCAGGCCTCAGTGCGCCCAGGAAGAGGGCAAACGCATGCAAAAGGCAGGTCCTGACTCAGGCTGTGTGTGTGTGTGTGAGTGTGAGTGTGTGTGTGAGAGTGTGTGTGAGAGTGTGTGTGTGAGTGTGAGAGCATGGCTCATGCCCGGGACAGCAGATCCTGAGCCCAGCTGGTGAAGGCCGCAGTCGTGCCCTGTAGGTAGATCCAGGTGCTGTTGGTGAAGGAGATCATGTGTTTCTGCACACACAGGAGAGTCACCTCACCACTGCACAGACACACAGACAGAGAGAAGAGAAAACCCATCAGTGTTGATTTGACATGGATAATGTTGCTGTTGGAATAATGAGTGCGTGTGACAGGTCTGGGATCAGTATGAACGGTGTGTTGAGTGGAGGACTGAGGAGCAGGTCTGGTACTGACTTGCAGGAGTCCTGCAGCGCCTGCCAGCAGTGCTGTAAGGCAGACGCAGCCCACTGCAGGGCGGGAAGGAGGTAGGTCTGGTGCAGAAACACAAGCAGCTCCTTCACGTACTCGATAAACTGGAACACACTCTGGGGAGTGTTAGCATTCAGCTGCGGAGGGAGAAAACATCCAGTTACAGCGTAATCAAGCTTAGCCAGTGTGATGAGTTTGTCTGAGAGAGAGTGTGTGTGTGTGTGTTAGGGGTGGGCGGTATAAACGGTGCAGAAAGTACACCAGTATGAATTTACCCTATGGTATGTATTTTGACTATACCGTGCTGACTGGTAGAGCCCGTCCGTAGGCTGCCATTGCAGTGAATTTCGTGTCGCTCTCATTGATAGAAAGATGAATGAGCAGCTATTTGTGTCTATATCAACATGGGTTGTTGTTTACATGTCACATGAACATAGTCGGAGCTAGAGCGGCAGAAAAAACTCTCGACGGCTCTGGTGGAGAAAAACAGACCACTGTAGACCTTTATTCACGCACCTGAACTTAACCACAGGACAGCCAATAAACTCGCTGTCTTCATGACAATGCCACCAGGGCGAAGACTGGTAGGGCGAAATTCGGGAGGTGTTTCGCTGTGTGGAAGCCTGGACAGTAAGGCTTCTGCGATTAGTTGAAATTATTATTTTAAATCGACGCATCCTCGTTTCATTTTTATGAATTTACCTTTTTGATCCCTAAAACACATTGATATTTTATAATAAATGTTTTTCTTCAATATCACTGCGTAACTG
>NC_044502.1:1222500-1232500 GCF_902362185.1 Chanos chanos | reverse complement strand
GTGTTAGAGCAGAGAGAGAGAGAGATGAATCAGGTGTGGGTTAAAGCAGAGAGAGATGAATCAGGTGTGTGTTAGAGCAGAGAGAGAGAGAGATGAATCAGGTGTGTGCTGGAGCAGAGAGAGAGCTGAATCAGGTGTAAGAGCAGAGAGAGCTGAATCAGGTGTGTGTTAGAGCAGAGACAGATGAATCAGGTGTGTGTTAGAGCAGAGAGAGATGAATCAGGTGTGTGTTAGAGCAGAGAGAGAGATGAATCAGGTGTGTGTTAGAGCAGAGAGAGATGAATCAGGTGTGAGTTGGAGCAGAGAGAGATGAATCAGGTGTGTGTTAGAGCAGAGACAGATGAATCAGGTGTGGGTTAAAGCAGAGAGAGAGATGAATCAGGTGTGTGTTAGAGCAGAAAGAGAGATGAATCAGGTGTGTGTTGGAGCAGAGAGAGATGAATCAGGTGTGTGTTGGAGCAGAGAGAGAGATGAATCAGGTGTGTGTTGGAGCAGAGACAGATGAATCAGGTGTGTGTTGGAGCAGAGAGAGAGATGAATCAGGTGTGTGTTGGAGCAGAGACAGATGAATCAGGTGTGTGTTAGAGCAGAGAGAGTGATGAATCAGGTGTGTGTTAGAGCAGAGAGAGATGAATCAGGTGTGGGTTAGAGCAGAGAGAGCTGATTCAGAGCAGAGAGAGAGACCTGTGCAGGGCTGTGAGATCAGAGTTACACTGACCCACACGGTGAGGACCAGGGGGGGTCAAAATACAGATAAAAACACTGTATATAAATACATATAAATGAAAAAGTAGAGGAACTACCACACCGATGAACCTGTAAAAACCGTAATGAACCCTATTAACCTGTCTATTGACTCCTGTTTTAATACATTCTCTGATTTCATCCCTGAATGTGACGTGCCTGGTGATCTTCACTACGGTTCTCTGTCATGGCAGAGGAGACAGAGAGAAAAAGAGAAAGACAGACAGAGAGAGGGAGAGAGAGAGAGAACCCACTTTCACTTCCTGTCATGCACCAGTCACTGCTGTTTATCACGCCACAGGCCCGAGGTCTGGGCAGGAAGCAAAAGGGTTCAGTCTGCCCAGACCCTCAACCTCACGAAGCCCAGGGGTGTCATCATTTTGCATCGAAACCCATAACTGAGGTTCTGTAGTCCCCGTTCAGTTCACAGCTGGTATGCAGTGAACCACACATTTTTTTGGTTCTCTCGGCTTCTCTTGGCAAAGTGCCTTCTTTTTTCTTCGAACATGATGGCAAATCACAGGGAAAACACATTCCCAACACAGGAGAACATTCCCAACACAGGAGAACATTCCCAATACAGGAGAACATTCTCCACAGTTTTGGCTTCTGACGAGTTACAATAACATGAGTCATAATGTGAAACCAGTGTAGCTTTAATTTTTCTTTTCAGTTCTGACTATGAGAACACGCGGCCTATGCTCCGTGTGCTTCTCACGCAGCACCCATGAGGTTTCAGTGAGTGGACAATTTTAACAGCTTTAATGACAATGTCAACCAAATAACCATTTTAGATAACGACAAAACACATGGTGTCATTAGTCAGACTGTAAATTATGCAAATGATATTGGAATGCGTGACTCAACACAAACAGATAAAGTGGATGTAATCTCTAGGCTTGTCTAGGCAGAGACATGTCTTTTGTAAATGGGAGACGCTGTGTATTGATCTAGGAAAGGTCAAAGCAGTCGGTCATCGTTTTGCAGTCATCGTGTGCCTCTGTTTCTGCTGAAGAGGCATGATCGAGTAACAGTCCCGAAAAATGTCCTCCCGCCTCATTCAAACTAGTAGTTTTGGAATGATCTTTTTGTCATTTTCTCCATGAAGAGCGATAAGAGATGCTGATGTTTAAATCTCTTTCACTCATCGTCATGGAGAAAAGCCATAAAACAGCGGGTTTTCAAGTTTAGTTTTCTTATGCTCATTTTCCCAAGAAGAACCTTTTAACAAAAGGCATCGAAGATTCATTCCCATCCTCAGTTTTGAATATCTTTTTTGCTGTTTGCACTAAATCTGTTCTTTTTTGTCCTAATTCTGTATATGCTTAAAAAAACAGAAACAAAAAACATCTGAGTTGGTTTAATGTTCTTTCAACCCAAACAGGGACCAACCCACAGAACCCCCCCCCCCCCCCCCCCAAACTCAGCCAATCACCTGTGTCCTCGGGCTGTGGGCCACGGTCACCTCATACCAGACTCTTACCAATCTGAATTCACACAGAGAGGACTGCGAAAGCCTCCTGCTGAGCTGTCGTATTAAACGGGGATTAGTTTTACACTTCTCAGATTAAGTCTAAGTGTTGGATTACGATGTGGTAACAAAGTTTCCACAATTCAGTTCACCTCTAGTAAATCACCAGCATGTATGCCAACCTCAGCTTTTCCTGACTGTGACTGTCTGACGTCACGCAGGGGTCTGGTAAACGGCATACACTTTCACTTCCTCCCCAAACCACCCCACGCACAGTGCAAGACAGAGCACAACTCCCTCGTGGGCTGTGTCTTCCGTAGAAAACTATGACATTTGCATATTCAGTGTGATGTGGATTTTAACAGATCCTACTGTGTGATAATGTTACACTCACATAAACAGACAATGAGAGGGCAAGCATGGCAGACTGCTGTCTGTAACAAGGTCCCAGTAACACTCCATCTACTGCCCAGTAACACTCCATCTACTGCCCAGTACTGCTGGACTCACAAAACTGGGAAGAGAAAGACCCAGTGACTGACACACAAACGCTCCCTGATAAGTAAGTACTATTTAAGGGCACAGATGCTGTAACAGAAAGCACTACAGAAAACGCTGATCTTTCTGCAACAGGAGACATACGGACAGCCGAACGTGTGTGAATACGTCTACAGTCGATGATAGGAGAAAAGCTGCTAAATTCAGCTCACAGGGACATAAACAAGATCAGATGACACCGGCGAAGTGGCAGAAGTTACAGGTTTCGCGAGGGCACCCACACGTTACAGAGAGTTACCTTAGTCAATGTGGCCGAAATGGACAGGAAGTTTTTAGTACCTCACGGAGAACTACATCATCACAGCACGCGCCTACATGTTATGTAATACACCGCTATAGGTCGTCATGTATGACATCATATTCAACTGTCTATGGTTCACCATACCAAACTAAACGAGAAAAGAGCCAAGCTGCACCACAGGTAGTTTACAGTTCAAAGTAAAAGACGCAGGTTAACCTTAGTTAACCTTATGTTGTTCAACTGTGTGTTGCTGTATAATAGAAGCGCTTGCCTCACTTTTCTCGTATAAAACATCATCCCATTGTGCTAGCTGTGTGAGGGTTACATCTGTGTTGAGTAATATTAAACTATGTCATCTTTGTATTGGCGACTGGTCGATAATTCAAAGAGCAAAAACCTATGATGTGAAACTTAAGCGCAACGGTTTTGGCACGCCATTAAATCCAAGGCTAAGGAAACTTTCACGTTAACGAACGGGCAAGTCGTAGCGATTGTGCTAGTGTTTTTTTGCTACCCGTTCAATAAACATAAGTGTCAAAAAGCAAATACGGAGGACAGCTGTTAAAATTGTTAGCAGGCCGACAGGCTTCCCTAGATATTTAGCAACATAGCTAATTTAACAATTTCGTTACGGACATGAGATAACATGTTGAAGAAGTGATGTTTTCATGCGGAAAACAACCGGACTGACTGGCCAGTCAGTACTTCTTTGGTGGCCCCAACAGTTTCTTTCGGCAATCCCAAGGGGAACTCGCATGACAAACCCGTTAAAGTTAGCCAGAAAATATGCAAGCCCACACTAAACATGCTAACGTTAGCAGGCGAGCTTGCATGCTGGCAGCATCTTTTCATAGCAGAGCTGAGTCAGGGTTAAATTAGGCGACGTGGCACTGATAAGGAGACCTCGGTATATTTACCAGTTTGGGTTAGTAACCTGTGATAACTGTTAGCAGTGGCTTAATAACTTTAACTTACGAGATGGATCAACCCGCGGTAGGTTGGATTCACTGAGCGCTTTCCTCGCCCCGGACTTCTTCTCAGCTTGGTTTTTCCCACCGTTGTTTTGTTTCTTGCCTTTCCTTACAACTTCCCACTTGCCAACAGACCCATTATTAGCAGCCGAAGCCATGATGTGCAAACTGCCGTTCAAAGGGAACAAAACGGTGCTTAATTTTGTACTTCTCGTTCGCTTTCCCCTCCAAGCGGTGCCTAGTAAATGAATAATGGTCGCCGCTGTGACGACGTCTAAAGGAGTTAAAACGTCTCTGTGCCACGTCTTCTTGCCGATATGACGTCATGTTGCAACCGAGAATGTGTTTTTTAAACGTACCGCCACCCATAAGCAATGGAGTAGCGCCGACTCGAGGCGATGTCACGTCTTGTCCTTAAATAACCAGTGAAACGTCATCGTTTATTTTCAAAAGGTCCTTTTCTTCGTGTAACTTATCATCTTTAATGAACTGGATGCGTTGTCCTCTATGACGCTGTCTGTGTATAGAGGAACTGCTCTTAGATATAGACCAAAGTCACAGTTGGGTGATGAACATTTGGATGGTTCCAACTGTACTGCTGTGTGACGGAACACCACTCCTGGACTCAGATTCATGTCCAACTTGGATTGTACTCTGATTTTACCAGAACTGCCAAAGTCTTTCATCATGACATTGCACAGAAAAAAACTAATAATATATACTCACAAGAGAGGAAAGATGTGGATCAAAATTATTTTCTTCAGTTGCATCTTGTTAAATAACTGGAGGGTTATAAAATGATAACTGTTGTCATACCTAGGTCAGTGTCTTTAATGACTGATCACTGCCAACTTTAATCCAATCAAGACACACAGAGAAGAGGGAAATTACTGAGAAATTACTCACTAACTTCATTCCAATGGCCCATTTTTATGGACAGTGTTATGCAACTGGGAAACGGCAGCACAATTGTAAAGCTCTCGGAGTCTTTGCGCTGCGCGAGTGCTCTGGCGAACTCTCGGGTTTATTGCCGGGCGGAGGCAGTGGTCTGCCCTCTGTCCTGGGAGTGTTGTTGTTTTCTGACAGTTGATAATTCACTGGAGCCTTGCCCACCATGGAGACAACAGCACAGCTGCTCCTCAGTCTCACTGTCTCTGGTGTGTCGCCTGACTCCCCCTCTCTGGGAAATCTCCTCACACAGTAGGAACACTCCTGCTACCTTACATACTGCATTCTGAATCAGTATGATTAGTTAGCAGCACTTGCCTGCTACTGGTCTTTAATTCCTTTTCGGTGCTGTTCTGGTCTGTGGCAATGAAGTAAGCCTGTTAGCTATACCTACGAGACTGTCCTTAGGCATTTCATTATTGTTCATTATAACTGGACTTGTCAGATGGACTTCTTCCACATCAGTAATCCTCTGTGTACTTCACAAACCATCCTCAGGCAGAGACACACATGTTACCCACAGTGGTAATGAAGCAACTTACAAACAACTGAAATTTCCGACATTCAATAACGGCAACGGGAGATGCTCTAGAACCAACCAGGAATGTGAGTCTGACAAAGATGGAACAAAACATTCTCACGCAACTCTTTTCTTTCCCCCAACACCTTTATTTTACCTAATAAAACCTCAAAACATATGCATGTTCTGCAAACAGCTGCCATGGTGACAGTCAATCAAAATAGAATTATAAGGTGAATAAGGGAGGAGCTCAGCTGTCAATCATCAGAGCCGCCCCATTGATGGACCTGTTAGGCGTTTTTATGTTGTGCAAGGTATTAAGTTTGAAATAACAAAAGGAAAACAATTTATCAACTATAGCAGCTAAAACACTTAATCAATCTTACAATGTCAGTTATTGATTAGCAAAGGCAACATCTCTCTGTATCTGTTTTTTTCTGTTTATTCCTTTGCATTTCTGAATGTATTTAATTTGTTTTAGTTATATGCTGTTTAGGACATCCAGGCCCTGATTCAATAAATAAAACTCACGTTTTCACACACACCAGTCTCCTCAGTGCTAACGCTACACGCCAACCAGTCACTGAGAATGAGGACTCTCTCTCACACACACACACACACACACACACACACACACACACACACACACACACACACACGCACAGACACACACACACGCCCCTGTCTGTGTGGATATGTTCTGGGTAAGGGAACAGGGACTCCTCTGTTATTACTAATGTACTGCAGTGTGATTTCCCTTAATTCAGTTGCTACAAGCACCAACTATCCTTCCCAATTCATGTGACTTGGAAGGAGCTGAATTTAGAAAACAGAGGTTTTATGCTCCATAATAAATAAGCAGTTAACATGCTTTTGTTGAAAAACAAAACAAAAACAAAATCAAAACAAACTCCAGGTAAGGTCAGGTCAGGTCAGGTCAGGTCAGTTAGTTAGCTGTGGGAAGTTGCTGTGTCCTGTAGCATTGCTGCTGGGATGAGCTGTTGTGTGCTGTTGGGTGTAGCATGGGGAAGAACTCTTACAGACTATAAAAAAACTGCAGCCTTACAACGGGCTTCGTCCGAGCTCTCTCATCACCGCCAAAGCTATTTACATCCCATGTTATTCACATAGACACACCCACTTTCTCACATGGCATAAAGAAACCCCACCCACTCTGCTCACACCAACGGCTTGTGGGAGGTTTGAATGGAGAGAATGAGAAAGCTCTGAAGAGACAAAGAGAGAGAGAGAGAGAGAGAGCGTGCAGGAAAGATGTAAAAAAAGGAGAGAGAGACATGAGTGAGGTGAGACAGGTGACAGCTAAAATGAGAGGAGACAGAGAGAGAGAGAGAGAGAGAGAGAAGGATGAGACAGAACAAACAGTTGCAGTGTTCAGAATTCCTCCTGGTCCGGTCTATGGTCATCAGTGTCGTCATCTTCTGGGGGAGCAAAACCCTCCTAAAATCAGAGTGATCAGTGCTTAGTAACCATAGTAACAAACTAAAACCTCTTTGTTCCTCCTGTCACCAAAATAGCACATGATAAAATGAAAAACAAAACAAAAAGAGCAAGGATTATCCTTTTCAAAAGGTTATTACAGAGATTACGGATGTCAAATGCAGCAGCTTTGTGCATCAGTAGATGCTGTAAGCTACACAAACTTTATAGCAAGCACTGTAATTTGTGTCTAGTTGCTTGGCAACCAATATAACTCCATATGTGCAAACCTGAAAAGTTTCCATTCTTGTGCAGGTAAAAGAATGTGATTGGGGGACACAGTTAGTTTCAAGTTTCAAGTTTAAGTTTATTTAGAGCCCAATATCACTGTTTACAGTCTCAAAGGGCTTTACATGCCTAAACTAAATTTTGAAACTAAACCAACCTCTTCACCTGTCCAAATACACTAATCAACAAAAGAGACCTTCCAATTGACACTGATGAACGTATGAGGGGTATGAGCATATACACCCAGTGTTTAATGGAGGGTGAGTGTGTTGACTCAATGTGTTTTGGGCAGTAGGAGATTTGAGGGGGGGATGCGATCCCCCCTTGTTAATAAAATGACCGAAATGCGTCCCCTTTGTTAACCTGCCATTCCCCCTTTCAATGTGTTGAGTCAGTGTGTGATGGGTTGTGAGTGTACCAACTCTGTGTGTGACCAGCATGAGTGTGTTGACTCCGTATTTGATGGCGGTGAGTGTACTGACTCAGGGTGTTATTGGCGTGAGTGTGTTGACTCCGTGTTTGATGGGGATGAGTGTGTTGACTCCGTGTTTGATGGGGGTGAGTGTGTTGACCCCGTGTTTGATGGGGGTGAGTGTATTGACTCCGTGTTTGATGGGGGTGAGTGTGTTGACTCCGTGTTTGATGGGGGTGAGTGTATTGACTCCCTGTTTGATGGGGGTGAGTGTGTTGACTCCGTGTTTGATGGGGGTGAGTGTATTGACTCCGTGTTTGATGGGGGTGAGTGTATTGACTCCCTGTTTGATGGGGGTGAGTGTATTGACTCCGTGTTTGATGGGGGTGAGTGTGTTGACTCCGTGTTTGATGGGGGTGAGTGTGTTGACTCCCTGTTTGATGGGGGTGAGTGTATTGACTCCGTGTTTGATGGGGGTGAGTGTGTTGACTCCCTGTTTGATGGGGGTGAGTGTATTGACTCCGTGTTTGATGGGGGTGAGTGTGTTGACTTGGTATTAAGCGGCTGCGGGTTGTATGTACAGGTGTTTTATCTGTACCTCTGTGGCGTAGAGAATGTTGATGATCCTGCCAAGAACGGGGTTGTTCTCACTCTCATGTTCTTGGCAGATGAGTTCGATGTCTCGGAGTTTACCGAAGTAAAAATCTCTCTCCTTCTCCAAGCCATCGACTGTCAACTTCAGGTCCATTAACTACACACCACACAGAACAGGATGAATGCAAAGGACACAGAGATTGAGTACAGACTAAAGGGCAGTCATCTTAACCAAAAGCGCTGCATGTCTGGGGTAGGCTTTGGAATCATAATGCTTTGTAGACGTATGCATTCTGAAGCATAAGAGCTGTTTGTAGTGCTCCTGTGTGGTGTGTATGCATTCCTGTCTGACAGGAGCATGGACAGAATAAGCACTGGTTTTGTTATACTTGTTATACCTTGTGTTATGTACAGTGTATGCAGAAACATAACACATTTCATCTATGCATTGTGAGAACTCATGTCTAACTAATCATCAAAAGACAACTGTGATTTCTCAGTTAAGCTTCTAATAATCACAATGTTGGCAGCATGTCTGCTGCAGTTCAGGAGTGGCAGTCAACCAAGTCTGCACAGAGGCTAGTTTTAGCCGGTCACATTGACACGTACACATTCATGTTTCTGAGCCAGGAACCAAAAGAACCCAAAAATAATCTCAATGGTAATTAAATGGGTTCGTCCAGGATTTGAACCCGGGACCTCTCACACCCTAAGCGAGAATCATACCCCTAGACCAACGAGCCACACAGCACTTATTTTGAATGCAGAAAATTCATCGATCCACATAGATACAGGCCACTTATAAAAGTTTTTTTTTTCCACCCCATTTGGTACAGAGCGCCAAACCAGCAACAACTGGTCGGGTGGGGTGCGGGGGTGTTTCAGGAAAACTAATATAAAATATGCGGGCTCGTCCGGGATTTGAACCCGGGACCTCTCGCACCCAAAGCGAGAATCATACCCCTAGACCAACGAGCCATGCTAGACATTACTAGACCAGGAAAGTTCTGAAGCTAGGACAGTAGCTACTACAGAGAAATATATCGGTATCAAAACTCAGGAACAGCTGTGATGCTCGTCACACACACGTGACGCAAAAAGACTGGCTAGCCGATCTCGAATTAATTAACTATGGCTCTAACAGAAATATACTCAAGTACTTGGATATATTTAGTATGCATTAACATTATCGCTACTCTGAGAATTTGTGTGGGACAGAAAAACCTTTAACTATCGGAATCCTCTCGTGACAGTTCACTCTGCAAGATGCTAGTCGTAAGAGTGACCCGACGACCCTAACAGTTTTGTGTTACGTATTGTCAACATTATGATGAAATTATTTTGTAAGAGACTGGACATTATGCCAGGTAAACCACGACAGCTTTCTTTCTGTTAGCCACTCCATGCTAAACGATTCCTCTAATAAACACATGCGTCGTTATTTTTCAGCGGATAAACTACAACATTATCGACAGTTTCAGATATTTTAAACCAACAGTTAGCGTAGTGGGACTCACCGAAAAGACTATACCGATCTAAAAAATGTTTTTTTGCAGTGTGTACAGTGACAATTCAATTCCGTTTTATCTGTGTGGTAATTTACATTTTACGCAGTCTTAAAGCAGTTTAACAGAATCCCTGGTCAGACTACAGGGCGTTTGTGCATGTTACGGCCGGTCACCAGCTCGTGGCATAAAGGGGGAGACGCACACGATAACAGGTCTAAATCTAGCCTAAAGCACCAGAGTCATACAGCCCCTGTCGTGTATTCGTACACTACAGATTACTGATGAATTTATCATACTGACTCAAAACC
>NC_044502.1:1210000-1217500 GCF_902362185.1 Chanos chanos | reverse complement strand
ATTCTCATGTCTCACTGTCTGTAAGAGTGATCCATTCTCATGTCTCACTGTCTGTAGGAGTGATCCATTCTCATGTCTCACTGTCTGTAAGAGTGATCCATTCTCATTTCTCACTGTCTGTAGGAGTGATCCATTCTCATGTCTCACTGTCTGTAAGAGTGATCCATTCTCATGTCTCACTGTCTGTAAGAGTGATCCATTCTCATGTCTCACTGTCTGTAGGAGTGATCCATTCTCATGTCTCACTGTCTGTAGGAGTGATCCATTCTCATGTCTCACTGTCTGTAAGAGTGATCCATTCTCATGTCTCACTGTCTGTAAGAGTGATCCATTCTCATGTCTCACTGTCTGTAGGAGTGATCCATTCTCATGTCTCACTGTCTGTAGGAGTGATCCATTCTCATGTCTCACTGTCTGTAGGAGTGATCCATTCTCATGTCTCACTGTCTGTAAGAGTGATCCATTCTCTTGTCTCACTGTCTGTAGGAGTGATCCATTCTCATGTCTCACTGTCTTTAAGAGTGATCCATTCTCATGTCTCACTGTCTGTAAGAGTGATCCATTCTCATTTCTCACTGTCTGTAGGAGTGATCCATTCTCATGGTGGCATACCTGAAACTGGTCAGTGACGGTATGTTTTCTGAGCGGCAGAGTAACCGGTCAGTGAATGACTGTCAGAGGAAACCTGATGTCATCCCAGTGTTGACTACCCTGATAAACCCTCTGAGTCGGCAGGAATGCCTTTTCCACCCAGCAGTCTCCTTATGGAGAAACACAGTCATCTGTGGACTTACACCTCTGACCTCTGTCTGGCATTCAGGTTTCCTCTCCTGAGATGGATCTTTAATTCTGTTGAAAGTCCAGGGGATTTCTGGTAAGACTGGTCTTTTTCATGATGAACACTGCTGCGGAATAGTACTGACCTGTATGTATGTGTGGTGTGTGTGGTGTGTGTGGTGTGTGTGTGTGTGTGTGTGTGTGTGTGTGCGACAAGATCTTAGGGTTTAGAGAAATCTCATTACAGACGCCTAAGACCAGCTCAGAGTAAAGCAAACACGACTTTCATTGGACACACACACACACACACACACACACACACACACACACACACACGGGTAGAAACTATGTGCCGAAAGCAGTTCTGAGTAAATGACTAGGAAGGGACGGCAGAATCCTTGGCATCGTTGACACAGAAACCAGGCCAACTGAACGGCTGTGTGTTATAACATCAGTTATAACAGAAACTAGGCCAACTGAACGGCTGTGTGTTATAACATCAGTTATAACAGAAACTAGGCCAACTGAACGGCTGTGTGTTATAACATCAGTTATAACAGAAACTAGGCCAACTGAACGGCTGTGTGTTATAACATCAGTTATAACAGAAACCAGGCCAACTGAACGGCTGTGTGTTATAACATCAGTTATAACAGAAACCAGGCCAACTGAACGGCTGTGTGTTATAACATCAGTTATAACAGAAACCAGGCCAACTGAACGGCTGTGTGTTATAACATCAGTTATAACAGAAACCAGGCCAACTGAACGGCTGTGTGTTATAACATCAGTTATAACAGAAACCAGGCCAACTGAACGGCTGTGTGTTATAACATCAGTTATAACAGAAACCAGGCCAACTGAACGGCTGTGTGTTATAACATCAGTTATAACAGAAACCAGGCCAACTGAACGGCTGTGTGTTATAACATCAGTTATAACAGAAACCAGGCCAACTGAACGGCTGTGTGTTATAACATCAGTTATAACAGAAACCAGGCCAACTGAACGGCTGTGTGTTATAACATCAGTTATAACAGAAACCAGGCCAACTGAACAGCTGTGTGTTATAACATCAGTTATAACAGAAACTAGGCCAACTGATCGGCTGTGTGTTATAACATCAGTTATAACAGAAACCAGGCCAACTGAACGGCTGTGTGAGTTATAACATCAGTTATAACAGAAACCAGGCCAACTGAACGGCTGTGTGAGATATAACATCAGTTATAACAGAAACCAGGCCAACTGAACGGCTGTGTGTTGTAACATCAGTTACAACAGAAACTAGGCTGTGTGAGTTATAACATCAGTGGTGTAACGGTAAGCATGGCACCTGGAAACCAGAAGGTCATGGGTTTGAAACTGAGATATGTCAGTTCCCTAAGGCCCTTAACAGTAACTTGGGTCCATGAGTATTTTATGTCTTTAACATGGGAAAACATTCAGAATGTAGTACAGAACAAGAAATTCTGACTTTAGCACAAAATGACTCTGTGTTCTGTGTTGTCTAGACACTGATCTAGAATCCACCACCACATCTCACTCCTTTTCACTCTCTGCTCTGCACTCCCTTCAGGAGATTCAAATGGTTTCATTTGACTACATTCCAATCTTAAATGTTTTGCTGTTAAATTTGCATGGGAAATGCCATGGTGCAGTGTTGTGCACTTTTCATAATCACAGGAGGGTGCTTGTCAACATCTCACCAAAGCAAACAGGCTCTGAATCTGCAACGTCAGACGAAAAAACAAAAAAAACAAAAAAAACAAAAAACAAACCCAATGCTTCACACAAGCGAAAAAAAAAACCCCACAGTGAGGACAGGCCTAACAGACGACCTGAAAAACTCAGAAATGGACGATGCCCTGCATACTGCCACAGCTCAAGGTTTCCCATATGTTGGGGGGGGGGGGGGGGGGGGGGGTAAATAGGTTAGGGGGTGAGTCAGAGTTGACATAGTTTTTGCATTAAAAAAAATGCACGCACACACACACACACGCATTTATGGACGGGCGCACACGCACACACACACACGCACACACGCACACGCACACACACACACACACGCGCGCGCGCGCGCATTTATGGACGGGCGCACACACACACACCACACACACACACATGCGTGCACACACACGAATGCACAAATGCATGCATGTATGGGCACACACTCCGTGCTATTACAACGGAGAGGGAAAGAGTTTACCCACACTACTCAAACATCTTGTTATGAAAAACAGTGTTCTCAGTTACATCAGGAAACACAAACATGTATTATGAGAGAGAGAGAGAGATAAGATGGTCCATAAACATGCTCCAACACATCCCAAATTGTCCTCTCATACACGTGTGTTTGTGTGTGGGGGGGGGGGCGCAGACTGAAAAACATAACTGATAATGTCAAACAGAGGAGAAAGTCTTAAAAACCTGGCAGGGTTTCAGTGACTCTGAGTGTATGCATGTGTGTGTGTGTGTGTGTGTGTGTAAGTGCGAGAGAGAGAAAGAGACACAGAGAGGGAGAGGGAGTGAGAGAGAGAGAGAGAGGGATAGGGAGAGAGCAAGAGAGAGAGAGAGAGGGAGAGAGAGGGGGGGGTGAGAGAGTGGGAGAGAGAGAGAGTGGGAGAGAGAGAGAGAGAGAGAGAGGGAGAGAGTGAGGGAGAGAGTGAGAGAGAGGGAGAGAGAGAGAGCGACATTCTGACAGATTAAAGCTGAGGTAAAAGGATAGAATATGAAGTTAAGATGAGAAAGGAAAAGAGTCAAGGTTGAAATTCAGAGAGAGGTTAACTCCTGATATGAAAATACACATTGTTCCCTTGGGGGTGTGGCAAGAGAGAGAGAGAGAAAGAGAGTGAGAGAGAAAGAGAGTGAGAGAGAAAGAGAGTGAGAGAGAAAGAGGAGAAACAGAGAGAGAGATGGCAGGATTCTATTATTAACATTAAATGTGTGATCTAATAGCAGTATAGGAATCTGGGCTGACCACACCTCTAAATCACATACACAAACACATACAGAGACACATACACATGCACTCACATGAATCTCCTATGAGACCTTCTAACCTTGGTTGAGTGTGTGTGTGTCGCAGTGCTGAGATGAAACTGTTCTGTATTGCTGGTCCCAGTGGAAGTGTGTCCTATTAAACAACACACAGGAGGAAACACACAATGAGAACTGCCACAGGACATTCAGTCTCTCTCACTCACACACACACACACACACACACAATCTTTCTCACTCGCACACACATATACACTCACACGCATACTGTCTCCACTCAAACACACACGCGCACGCAGACACACACACTCACATACATACTAGCTTTCTCACTCTCACACACACACACATATACACTACACTCACATGCATACTGTCTTCTCTCTCTCTCTCACACACACACACACACACATACACATAGTATCTTTTTCACTCACACACACACATATATACTCACATGCATGCTGTCTTCTCTCGTGTGCACAAACACATACGCACATGCACAAACATGCACACTCAAACACACATACACTCACATGCATGCTGTCTTATCTCGTGCGCACAAACGCACACGGACACACACAAACATGCACAGACACACACCCACACACTCACATGCATGCTGTCTTCTCTCTCTCTCACTCACACACACACACACGCACTCATACACACACACGCGCGCGTACGTGGGCACACACACACACACGCACACATGAGAAGATATGTCCATCTGTTAAACACAGCACTCAGGTGTACAAAGCACTGACTCTTCCCGCTAAAGCCCAATCAGTGGTCAGCTCATTAGCATAAAAGAACACCAATAAACGTGGTGTTATAAGTGTGGTACCCAGGTAACTATGGAGACACATCCATAAGTGAAGTGACAGATTGGGGCTGGAGCACTGGCCTGTGCAGACTGATGGTTTAGGCAAATCTTAGTTTTACTCCTGAGACACTGTGAATATGACACCGTGAAGTGAACTGACACTGATTTAACACTGAGTTTCTCACAGTCTGAATAAAGACGTGATTACACAGGTTCAGATTACACTGAGAAAAAAACACATCGGTACAGAACACACACACACACCCACTCATTTATCCTGAGTTAATGTGTTTCTGTACATGGCCCTAACTCATAAACGGGACGGGGTGGGGGGTGGGGGTGGGGGTGCTATGCCTCCCTGCTTTCAGCTCACAGTGAATCGTCCTCCAAACAACTGGGTGGATTCAGATCATCTCACCGTCATTACAGCATTCACACACGCGCTGCTCATCCTAATTAAACCTCGTGTCATCTGGTATCAAAGCCGTGAACCGCGGCAATCTTATTGTTCCTGCTCTATTTCTTCATATTTTCCTTTTCTAAAAGTTTTTTTTCACTGCACCCCTTGTACAGAGCGTCAGTGTATACAGACAGTCCGGCGCTTGGAACTAGTCATATACCGAGCAAAGTCCTCCAGTAGATTTAGACACATTTTAACTGGATAAATAATAATAATGCTTGCTTGAAGTTTCGTTTTGTACTCATTGCACTGAAATAGCCCCGGACAGTTAAAATGACAGCTCAACGTGGCTTGGAATCAGAGGCGCTTATATTGTATTGGTTTAGACAGTCACTCGTTAATTCCGAGGCGCTGTGGACAGACGACGGACAATACGCATGAACTTGAAATCGAACCAGAACTTTTTAATGTATGGCAGAAAAACAGACGCCTCTGATAAGAATCCGGCTTTACAGAATTAAGGAATGAGATTAAATGGGTTGCTTATAATTATTTTTGAACAACACAGTTCAGCCGTAAAAATAAAATTCTCTAAATAAGGTCACTTAGAAAGGTAGCCGATTAAAAGGAATTTAACTTCGCGAACACAGTATATCATACTTTGTTTCTGACACATGGTTATCGAAAGATAGGAAAATCCTGAAAATACACAAAGCATGGAATTAGTCTTCGTCTATTATTACGTTACAGATATCAAACACGAGTTTTAAAACATTAGCACTCTGGCTAACTGTATATTATCCGCTATTAACTGCAGTTGCTACGAGATGAAGTAAGTGAGCTAGTTATCGAGCGAAAGCAGACACTACAAGTTACAACTGACCAACGACCCACTGTACAACAAATATGAAAGGGGTACATTATTAACCAGGGTAAACCCCAGCTATAATAAACTATCGCAGGCACTCCGGATCCAAGGCTGGGAACGGGCACATGTCTCTATTAATGAAGAACGAGCGTTTTACCCGACCTCTTCTGGAGGCCTCGAATTATAGCAAACACAACTCATACACTTGCTGCACTGACTGCCTATTGCAGTGAATGGGACAGGGTAACACTACATACTAGTACTAGCTACAGATACTGTCAGCGAGCCCGTCAAGTAGTTAAACGAGTCACATTTTCAAAGAATAAGAACAACTGTCAAAAATTTCCAAGTTATAGGTTTTTGCTTACTGTATCTCAAAACTGTCCTTGTCCGTTGTTTACTGTTGTGTTCCGGTCGGTGGCTGCGTTGCTTTTCCCCTCAATGCCGTTGCCAACGCCAACGCTGCTCGGGGGTAACGCACGTACGCTCGACCAACCAGTCGTCAGCTCGCCTGGTCTTAGCGCGCCTGCGTAGCATGCAAGCGACAGCACGCGTTTGTCCATTAGGTCCATGAAACTGCACTCCAAAGCATAGCCATGTTGGAGCGAAATCCACTACGTACTACAGGCCGTTGAACCAAAATGTCTCCTATTAATCGTTCTGTCGCAGTTCGAAGATATATAAACGGGGAATTCCTCCACGGGTTTCTGGCAAGTTAAGCTGCTTGTATGCCTTCTGTTTCTGCGCAATTTGGCAAATCGTCATTAACGTCATAAAAACGCCCATACCACTCAATTTGCTTAATCGTATTATTTATTTTCGCATCCATATAACAGTCAACCAAACCAGTACTGAAAGTCCACATTTAAACAAACACGGTCACATTTCTGTCAAGAAAATGATCTTATGCACAGCACATACAAATAATACCTATGTAATACATACCGAACACAACAATTATAAATACTCATTAAAAATCAGCACCAATTGGAACAAAGATTATGCTCATGCGTGGTTCAGAGATGTGGTGACTTCTAGGCGAGACAGTCACATGAGCTTTAATATAGTAGTGGTAGTAACAACAACAACAGTAATAATAATAATAGTAATAACAACAACAACAACAAGAACAACAACAATAATAATAACAATAATGATAATAACAATAATAATAATAATAATAATAATAATAGTACCTAAATATGAAAAAACAAAATTCCAGTTTGAGGGACACAAGTAAGAAACGTCTGAAGTGTGTAATCTGCAAGCAGACATTAAGTATTTTTTTAGTGAGTGTGTGTGGCTGAGTGAGAGAAAATTTTGCATAAAGTTTACTTCAACAGAAAGGCGCTGACCTCCGGGCAGACTGATGCATGGTACTGCTCAGAATTTCAGCAGTATTTACCTCTAACAACTGATGAATAAGGTTAACCAAATTTAAAACTGAACAGAGGGAATGGTTACATCTCATGGTCCGTATATATGATACTGTTTTGTGTATACAATACTCATGGATGCATAAGAACGCTAAACAAGTACAGCACAGTATCAGCACATAATTCATATAGTAGAGAATCAGTAGAGCTGTATATGAACTAATGAGAATCAGTAGAGCTGTATATGAACTAA
>NC_044502.1:1200000-1202500 GCF_902362185.1 Chanos chanos | reverse complement strand
CACACACACACACTAACCCGGTTTGCAATGGTAATGGCACGATGCGTAGCCTCTGCCTCCAACTAGAGAGAGAGAGAAAAGAGAGAGAGGGAGAGAGAGAGAGAAAAGAGAGAGAGGGAGAGAGAGAGAGAGATAGAGAGAAAAGAGAGAGAGGGAGGGAGAGAGAGAAGGAGGGAGAGGGGGGGGGGTCACATCAGATGAAGAGGAAAGAGACACACACAGAATGTTAGAAACCCAGTTCAGTTTAGAGTTGTATGTGTGTGAGGTTGGAGGTGGAGAGTGTGTGTTCTCACCTCCTCTGGCCGACTGATCTCTATACCCTCTGGTCCGCTGATGCCCAGGTCCAGAGCTTCTTTTGCCCCCTAAAACAAACAAACAAACAAACACACACACATAAACAAAGTTTGTAAGCAGCTGTGTCAGTGTTGGTGAAGGAGAGTACATAATGTGTGTGTCTGACGTCACACCTCGACCACCAGTTCTCCGTTTTCAGCGTGAACGCGTGGGACGGCGCCGATGGCTCTGCAGGTCTGCAGGGCCTGATACAGCTCTGAGTCCCTCAGCATCATCGTGTCTTTATAAGTCATGAACATCTGAAACGCGTTCACTCCCTTCTCCTTCACCAGCACCTCCATCTCATTACGCACCTGACACACAGAGAGAGAGAGAGAGAGAGAGAGAGAGAGAGAGAGGAACATGTAGAAGACTGTGTGGATGTAAAGACAGGCATTAAGATGAGGACAGTGGGAGAGGGATTTGACACATAAAAGTTCAGAGACACTTGCAGTACCTTAGGCCCCCACCAGGTGACAGCAACGTGCAGGGCATAGTCGCAGCAGACTTTGGGATCAGCCACAGAGCGAGATTTCTCGTAGGCCTCCAGCAGAGAGCTGTCTCTCTCTGGCAAAACGTGAGCGATTACCATAGTTGTCCCCCCCAGCAGTGCAGCCTGAGGATAACAGACAGAGAGAGAGAGAAAACAGACAAAGACACCTATTATTGACCTCACTGACTGTATATCAGAGAATTCTCAAAGTGCTACTGGTTCTCTGTTCAGTCGTCTCAGTGGTTAAATGCTACTGAATCTCAGCGCTCTTGCTTTTGTCTCATTCATTCTCCTCTTTCCTCTGTGTTATGTCTTTTATCTGTGTTGTTATTTGTCTTTGCGGATAGAGATTCAGTCTGGTGTGTAGCAGCGTGTCCTGAGGCAGTGTTCTGATGTAAACATTTATTATTCCTGTTTGTTCTCTCTGTGGTAGAGCTTAGTGTCATGTTCACCTCAGTCCACAGTTTCATCTGAAAACGGTGGATTTCATCCAAACAACACAAACCAAATCACATTTCCACAATCACACAGCCCTGATTTTACCCAAACAACACAAACCAAATCACATTTCCACAATCACACAGCCCTGATTTTACCCAAACAACACAAACCACTCACATTTCCACAATCACACAGCCCTGATTTTACCCAAACAACACAAACCAAATCACATTTCCACAATCACACAGCCCTGATTTTACCCAAACAACACAAACCACATCACATTTCCACAATCACACAGCCCTGATTTTACCAAAAGAACACAAACCAAATCACATTTCCACAATCACACAGCCCTGATTTTACCAAAAGAACACAAACCAAATCACATTTACACAGTCACACAGCCCTGATTTTACCCAAACAACACAAACCAAATCACATTTACACATCTGAAATGAGGGATACACATGAGTACAGTAGAATGCACTGGGATACACTGGGATACACTGGAATGCACTGGAATGCACTGAAATGCACTGGAATGCTATGGGATACACTGGAATGCACTGGAATGCACTGGGACACACTGGGACACACAGAGCCGGATGCTAAACTCTGACACGTTTTGTCTGTGTGTGACACTGAGACAAAGAAATGACTGAAAACCCCCAGAGCTCCTACACTGTTTGAAGAATCTGAAACTTTGAAAGTTGTGTCTTTTGTGTTTGACTGAAATAAAGCTCACAGGCTGTTTATGCCTGATCATCCAAAACCCAACACTCATATTTACACACAGATCACCAGTTCACTGACAACATTCCCTCATAATGACAATACTGACAATGTGAACCCTAAAGAAACTCAGTGTGTGTATCAGAGGAGTCAGCTGGTCAGGCTGGGTTAATCACTGATTATAACTACATACCAGTCATAACTATATACTGATTATAACTCTGTCTTATAGCTATATCTCTTATATTCTTATAACTCTATTTAACACCTATACATTATATATCTTATAACTCTATCTTTTATATGTATATCTGTGCCAGGGTCAAAAGAGAAGAAACAGGAATTTGTTTCGTCCCTGGTGGTTTCTGATTGGACAGCCGGCTCTGGTCTGTATTTCTGATTGGACAGCAGGCTCTGGTCTATTTGTAGGACATTTCTCTGCCTACAGTCCCTGACTAACAGATTCCAACAGAGAGAGGACACAGAAGGGCACTGTGT
>NC_044502.1:1187500-1195000 GCF_902362185.1 Chanos chanos | reverse complement strand
GGTTAAATCGAGCATTTATGAAGTGCTTTAGAGGAGATTTCAAAACATCGAGATATATATCATGTGTAACGATATAGGCTAAAAATATCACGATATTATCTATAGGCCATATTGCCCCGCCCAATGTGATACATGAAGACATCAAAGATTACTCAACTGGTCTTATAACCAAAGCCCTTTTGGCCAAAAAAACATTTGTTTTCTGTTAGGTATTTCATTTCTAAAAAGCCGTCAGGTAGATTTTGAGAGACTGGGGTTAGTGACAGAGTTTTGTGACAAGTTCCCACTGCTACAATATCGTCTCTCAGCGATACTGACAGGCCTGAGGAAATATACTCCTGTAGCTTCGCTGCCAGTCTCACAGTTCAATGGAAAATGCACAAAGGGCTTACACTGCAGTGACACAGGAGGAAAGGAATGGTTTAATGGTACACTCATACAACGTAATATCACATTACTTCTCATCATGGTACTGCTGCAGTTGTAAGGGAACTGGCCTCATAGGCAGAGGGCGGGGGGGGGGGGGGGGGGGGGGGTAGAAACCCCAGACCTAATGGTTGTGGCTGTTGTGGCGTTTGTCTTTGGGCAAGTGTGTAACCTCAAATGCTAATGTGTAACCTCAAATGCTTATCCACTCCGGAGAAGCTAAACCGACTAAAGGAACTAAACGGTAATGCTGTCAACACTTCTTACCTTATGAACTGATATGAGGATATCAGAACACTACCTCTCAGAACTCACTGATATGACACGCAGCAGGCTGAAGATTCAAATGTTCTGTTTGTCAGAGACAGTCAGGAAGATGTATAATGTTTACATTTCACATAATATTCATTAACTCAGCACCGTGACTAACGGCCCTTTTAAGAGCCAAGGGCTCACTGTTAAACCCATGGGCATGTCATTGATCTCAGGTCAGTATAGAGCAGACTCTTTCAACCCAGGCTCTGTTTTCATCAACATTACACACAAAGCCTGTGTGTATGAATTCACTGACAGACTAGGACAGTTTGGAACACTATGAAAAGGACAGTTTTAAACTTACGACCACACTCAGAACAGCACACGAGTCGACAAACCTCGGATCACGCACACTCTCCTAGAAAACACACACACACACACACACACACACCCCACCGGAAAAAACAACCCTTCCAAAGCAGATGGGTCAAATAGACATTTTCCACTGCTCCACTAAACCCTCTCCCCCTCTCTCTCTCTCTCTCTCTCTCTCTCACACACACACACACACACACAGAGACAGAGAGAGAGGAAGAGAGAGAGAGAGTGTGAGAATGTGTGAGTGCCTGCGCACACATGCACGTGTGTGTTTTTGTAAATATGTACGCAAACACATCGGTACAGTTTTTCACGCACTACAAGCACACACATACACAAACAGCAAAGAGGACTCTCACACTCACACACACACACACACACAGGGAGAAATGGGGGATGGGAAGGTGTGGAATGTGAGACATTACTGGACGGATTTTTGCATCACAGTGACACATGATTACATCATCATCATGAAATAAATAATAAAACATTAAAATAGCATTAGGCACAGAGTGTTCATGAATTAGCTTGGATGAAAAGTGGGTCAGGTTTATCTGAACACATTACGCACATTTCACGCATACGCAGACACACATACACACACACACACAAGCAGTGACACACTTGCACACACACACACACACACTCACACACACACACAAACATACACACAAACACACACACACATACACACACACACACACACAAGCAGTGGCACACATGCACACACAAATGAACATATACAAACGCATGCGCACACAGACATATACACACAAACTTCATGACATCAGAATCTGAGAGCGACAGAGAGGAAGAGAGAGATGGAGAGAGAGAGAGAGAGAGAGAGAGAGAGAGAGAGAGAGTGTGTGTGTGTGTGTGTGTGTGTGTGTGTGTGTGTGTGAGAGCTTCAGCTGAACTGAGACGGCGCGGGGCCGCGGGCAGGTGGTGAATGAACGGGCATAAGGGAGTCTGTCAGCTGACGTGTGTTCATCCGCGGGCCGTTCTGCTCTAACCAATTTCGGTAAGAGAACGGAAAAGGCATCTGGTCACGGTTGCGTCAAGCTGTAAGAATATGCAAATGCCACGACAAACTGTAACGGCACCAAATTACATAGGAGGAGGGGACTGTAAAGAGAAAAGATGAAATTAGGTGTACTGATAAACTGACCTGAATGTAAACCCAACACTCGCCACCAATACCATGAAAATCTGTGGTGGTCGCTACTCCAGATACTGACAGGCACCAGCTCAGTCTCTCTCTCCCTCTCTCCTTCTCTCACAGACACACACGCATAATACTTTGTTTCGGCTTCTATACGTCGCTCCATAGACTCGATATAGTCGGCTATGACACGCGTGCGTCTGGCCTGTAAATGCATAGACTAGGGTAACATCCCATAGGTGCGCAACGCTTAATCATCTCTCCAGAACAGACGCGTGCGCGTAACTCGAGAGTGATGCTGGATACTTTCTGGTGTCTGCGCTACCTCCGTGATTCATTTTCGGAGAGTCTTGCCAAAAAAAGGCGCAGTTCTCTAAGATAAAGTTGGCCATGTACGGTTTCATTTGCCACCTCGAATACAGCGCTCCATCAATGAAAAGCCGTTTCATACGGCACACTTTTGCCAGCGCGATGGTGGGCAACGGACATATGCTCATTTTAACACATAAAACACGAAGTCAACATGTAGTCTAAAAGCTGAATAGCGTGTAAACACAAATAAAGAATGACGAAAAAAAATGAGAGAGAATCTTTCTGATGTCTTTCCACTCTCGTTATGATACATTTCTGAAATTACAGTTTGTATTTGCATGAAAATGTATTATGAATAAAAAAAACCTCATATTGCATGTTAGTGTGACAATTTAAAACATAATGACATGGCGAAGAACGCATACCTTGTTTTTTTCTCGCCAACTTCAGTGTCCGGTTCTGCCACGTTCGAAGCCCAACTCGCGAGCTGATGACAGCTGCCCACTGTACCAACTGCAGATGTTCCGAGTGGCCAACACCGGCGACCATGATCGACAGGCAATTTCACCAATGATAAACATGCTCTGAGCCGCTGGTAAGCCCTTGGACCAATGATATTGTTTAAGAGCAGGGCCAATAGCACTTCAGTTGTGGCACTTCAAGTGGTTGCGATGGAAATGGCCTCCGCCAGCAGCGAAGAAAGCGTAACTACATTCACCGAAGCGACCACTAAGTATGTGTCTCTGAAGACTAACGTGATAATAACGGTTACTGTAAACGACTCAGACTGTGCGGCATATTACATTCATAAATGTTTGCAGACTGTTTACATTCGTCACATAATAACCCGTCCACACGTTCACTGGTTATATATAATTCAGGCAGAGTAAAGATATCTACTAGTGCAACCTTTTCGTCCTAAAGCAGCAGCTTGTTGTTCTGTCAGTCGTATCTCTGCTGAATCTGTCGCTTCCCCTGTCATTTCTTTTCTCTTTCCTTAAAAGGTCTTGTCAAGTGGACAAAGTACATCTCGGCACACACACACACACACACACACCCCATATATTCTAACATACAGGAGCTGTACAGTTGAACAGAGAGGAGAGATATGATTCACTGTGAAATCTGACGTTTGTGCATAAATTGAACTGAAATGAGAATAGGATCTGAGATCTGCTGATCATCTGATCTGTCACATGATCCATGAGTTGCCATAACGACAAACCAACAAAAACATTCTGAACTGGTAATGAAGGGGAATCAGGTGGAAATCTCTGTGTGGTTTGTTGGGACCAGAAAGTGAAAACATTATCATTATCACGTTTTTGGTGAGTTGTCAGTCAAAGAGCTAAGGAGCACTTTTGGGCTGAATCAGTCACACACCCTGACTGTTGTGTGATTTTTAAGAAGTGCGTGTGTATGTGCACACACACACACACACACACACACACACTGACCCACTCTGGGCAACACACTGGCATAATTAATTTCAGGAAGAGAGAGATGATTTTGAGGGGACTTCTATGAATCTTCAACACTGTATGACTCCCAGTGAGTCTGTATCACTGTGTAACCCGCAGTGAGTCTTTGGCACTGGATAACCTGCAGTAAGTCTTTATCACTGTATACCCTGCAGTGAGTCTGTATCACTGTATAACCCACAGTGAGTCTTAATCACTGTATAACCCACAGTGAGTCTTAATCACTATATAAGCCACAGTGAGTCTGTATCACTGTATAACCCGCAGTGAGTCTGCATCACTGCATAACCCGCAGTGAGTCTTTGGCACTGTATAACCCGCAGTGAGTCTTAATGACTATATAAGCCACAGTAAGTCTTTATCACTGTATACCCTGCAGTGAGTCTGTATCACTGTATAACCCGCAGTGAGTCTTAATCACTGTATTACCCACAGTGTGTCTATATCACTGTATAACCCGCAGTGAGTCTGCATCACTGCATAACCCGCAGTGAGTCTTTGGCACTGTATAGCCCGCAGTGAGTCTTTGGCACTGTATAACCCGCAGTGAGTCTTAATCACTATATAAGCCACAGTGAGTCTGTATCACTGTATAACCCGCAGTGAGTCTGTATCACTGTATAACCCACAGTGAGTCTTAATCACTGTATAACCCACAGTGAGTCTTAATCACTATATAAGCCACAGTGAGTCTGTATCACTGTATAACCCGCAGTGAGTCTGCATCACTGCATAACCCGCAGTGAGTCTTTGGCACTGTATAACCCGCAGTGAGTCTTAATGACTATATAAGCCACAGTAAGTCTTTATCACTGTATACCCTGCAGTGAGTCTGTATCACTGTATAACCCGCAGTGAGTCTTAATCACTGTATAACCCACAGTGTGTCTATATCACTGTATAACCCGCAGTGAGTCTGCATCACTGCATAACCCGCAGTGAGTCTTTGGCACTGTATAGCCCGCAGTGAGTCTTTGGCACTGTATAACCCGCAGTGAGTCTTAATCACTATATAAGCCACAGTGAGTCTGCATCACTGTATAACCCGCAGTGAGTCTGTATCACTGTATAACCCGCAGTGAGTCTGTATCACTGTATAACCCGCAGTGAGTCTGTATCACTGTATAACCCGCAGTGAGTCTTTATCACTGTATAACCCGCAGTGAGTCTGTATCACTGTATAACCCGCAGTGAGTCTGTATCACTGTATAACCCGCAGTGAGTCTTTATCACTGTATAACCCGCAGTGAGTCTGTATCACTGTATAACCCGCAGTGAGTCTTTATCACTGTATAACCCGCAGTGAGTCTGTGTCACTGTATAACCCGCAGTGAGTCTTAATCACTGTATAACCCGCAGTGAGTCTTTATCACTGTATAACCTGCAGTGAGTCTGTATCACTGGATAAAGGAGTGCTGTGCCAGACTGAAGGAAAGAGGAAAGATGTACATGAGGCACAGAGCTGAGTGAAATGCAGAGCTTCATAAAACACATTTGTGACTATGAAATCCATCTTCTCTCACAGCCTGATGTTGTTCACATAGGATTACCCGGTGTACTCTGAGGATCATCAGTACAGGACCAAACCCTCATGGATCTCTGCTTTGGTCTGTGTCCAGTCCTAATGAAACGGCAGGGTAGTGTGTATGTATACACGTGAAATCGAGGCTTTTCTACCTGGAGTTACATCCCCAATGCACAGAGCCCTGTCCCTTTGAGAGGGTGTCAGTATTGGAGGGTGTTTTTGTTGCAGTGACACACAGCTCAGTTCCATGAGCCTTAACATCTGAGCCTTAACATCTGAGCATGCCAGCATGGCCCTGGAGAGGAAACCACACACACATCTATACAAACTACATACACATCTATACACACCTCACACATCTATACAAACCTCACACTCATACACACACCTATATAAACCACACACTCATACATCTATACAAACCACACACACATCTATACAAACCCCACACTCATACAAACACCTATACAAACCACACTTACATCTATACAAACCACACACGCATACACACACCTATACAAACCCCACACTCATACAAACACCTATACAAACCACACTTACATCTATACAAACCACACACGCATACAAACACCTATACAAACCACACACGCATCTATACAAACTACACGCTCAGACACACACCTATACAAACCACACACACACCTATACAAAGCACACACTCATACACACACCTATACAAACCACACACACACCTATACAAACCACACACTCGTACAGTCTTTTGGGTCAAACAGTCTTTTGGGTCATTCTTTTTAAAAAATGCATTTGTTTTTTTGAACCAAAAATGTTTATAACCCTTTAGCCATGACTAGTCACACCACATATTAAAGTAATGACCTTAAGCAGGGGGATGTGATTGGAGCAGTTTGCTGATGAGGTCACAGAATTCCAGCCAGTCAGATGCCTCCCAGTTTCCGGACAACTGTCTGTCACTCATAAAAATTCCGTATGTCTCACCTGACCAGCAGTTTGGGTTTAGCTTCCGAACGAGAAACCACGTCATAGTGTTTTATTACAGCACGTCACAGAGCCACTGCAGAGACAGCTTTAACAGGTAAAGACCTTAACATACATTTATACAACATTCATATAACGTTTATACAACATTTACATGCCTGTCAAAGCACACACAGTTTCTTTGCTGAGAAGTATGACACTGTTCTTAAAATGTTATCAGAATGTTGCCGCTCATTGAAATCAAACATAGTGTTTGGTTGTTTGCATAAAACAGTTAGGAACACTCATTCCTGAAGTTCTGTGGTCTGTTGGCATAGTGCGAATTTGCACAGTGGGTAGTCTGCTTCCAAACTAGGCAAAATGAGATTTTACTGTTAAAACAACTTTGGAAACACAAGTAACTACTAAAGTGTCTCAGAAAACGCATTGACGAATGGAATTTGACATCAGTATATTAAATTCTTTTCCAAAAACATTTATGTTGGCTGTTCCCATGATGCTCTTATGGGAATTTGACACAAATACGGATTTTTCCAACAGTGCCATTCTGTCAGAAGAACCGATCCCAGATCAGCTAAAACAAAATCAAACCAATTCAACAGCATTACAAATTAAAGTAGAAATCTGTTCTCTCAGGTTAAAGTAATCCCTCTGTGTAGTGAAGAGGGCAGCACTGTTTGCAAATACTGCCCTCTAATGGCCGTCTTTGAGAATGGCCCTTGACTCAGTCATGACTGAGGAAGAAACATGGCAAGTTCCACAGTTCAGTCCCGGCACTGTGAGGACATGTCATCTCCATGCCTGTGTCGCTTTGTTGGCACAGGGATCTGTGTAAAGACTGAATGGGTCTAAACAGTGCAGGGAGTGTGGGTTCTTCAGGCCGCATTCTGGTCACGGTGCGCGGTTTGTAAAACCCACATGTGTTTACTGGTCTGATCTGAGCGCCGAGGGCAGACGATGGAAAAATCCACATCAGAACGACC
>NC_044502.1:1180000-1182500 GCF_902362185.1 Chanos chanos | reverse complement strand
TCAAAATATTTTTATTTTTTTTTGAAAATCCAATACAGTGGATGAATCTACACAGGAATGTAACACAGGAATTCAGGGGAAATAAGGGTCACAACTCCAGGATAAACAGTTCAAAAGTTATAAGCAGAAATGTACTGTGAAATTTGGCCTGTTGGTGGTGCTACAGGGAATGATGGACTGACCCCATATTTGATGCCTGGATACCTTGGACTGTCCTCTGGGACTCTGTGGGCTGCCATAGACTCCCATAGCAGAAACAACAATAGTGAATAACTCTAACAGTTACAGTAGGTGCCTGCACCTTCAGTGATTGGCCCCCGTAATGAGTGACAGGACGGTGTTGACTGAGTGTCTGAGTGACTGAGTGACTGACTGTCTGAGCGTCTGAGCGACTGAGCGTCTGAGCGACTGAGCGTCTGAGCGTCTGAGCGACTGAGCGTCTGAGCGTCTGAGCGTCTGAGCGACTGAGCGTCTGAGCGTCTGAGCGACTGAGCGACTGAGCGTCTGAGCGACTGGGCGTCTGGGCGTCTGGGCTTCTGGGCGACTGGGCGTCTGGGCGTCTGGGCGACTGAGCGACTGGGCGTCTGAGCGACTGGGCGTCTGGGCGTCTGGGCGTCTGGGCGACTGGGCGTCTGGGCATCTGGGCGACTGGGCGTCTGGGCGTCTGGGCGACTGAGCGACTGAACGTCTGAGCGACTGAGCGTCTGAGCGACTGAGCGACTGAGCGTCTGAGCGACTGGGCGTCTGGGCGTCTGGGCGTCTGGGCGACTGGGCGTCTGGGCATCTGGGCGACTGGGCGTCTGGGCGTCTGGGCGACTGAGCGACTGAACGTCTGGGCGACTGAGCGTCTGAGCGACTGAGCGACTGAGCGTCTGAGCGTCTGAGCGACTGAGCGACTGAGCGTCTGAGCGTCTGAGCGTCTGAGCGACTGAGCGCCTGAGCGTCTGAGCGTCTGAGCGTCTGAGCGTCTGGGCGACTGAGCGACTGAGCGTCTGAGCGACTGAGCGACTGAGCGTCTGAGCGACTGAGCGACTGAGCGTCTGAGCGTCTGAGCGACTGAGCGTCTGAGCGACTGAGCGACTGAGCGTCTGAGCGACTGAGCGTCTGAGCGTCTGAGCGACTGAGCGTCTGAGCGTCTGGGCGACTGAGCATCTGAGCGACTGAGCGACTGAGTGACTGAGTGTGGAGCTCTGGGCAGTTCTGTGTGATTGACTAGTGCTCTTACTCTAGCATTACTGTTCATCTTCAGCACAAGCCTGGGAGGTGTGTCCACTGTTTGCCCAGGAGGCGGAGACTGGTTGCCATGGTGATCCTCATCCCTGGCCTGCTACAGAAAAGTGTAAAATAACATTTAAAGAGAATTTTAAATGCAATTATATATTTTTCATAATTCCATGAATGAATTTCTGAACACAATTCATGTTCTCATAACAGTTATGACACACCATTCAAGGCAGACAACCAGAGATAAAACACACAAGCAGTCTGACAATCTCAAACCCAAAAACAGACTCTTCCTCTAAGGCAGTAGGGCTGATGCTCTGTGCACTGTAAAACCCTCTGAAAATGCAAACTACAAACAGTGTCACACCATTTAAACAGCAGCCGCCCAGTGAAATAAACCCAGTCTAAAGGATTCCTCTCTGCACTGTTCAACACCGCGTGGTGCACTGACACTCAGCAAACAGCAACATCGAATACAGACTCAGCAGTCAAAACACAGCACACACACACACACCTCCACTCAGGCCTTCAGCGTCGGACAGTAAGACAGGAGACAACGGCTGAAACAGGCCATTGTTTCCAACAGAGTGAGTGTGTAACATGAGGCAGAAAGCACAGAGGTTTGACTACCCTGATATTAAGTCTAACAACCTACATTCTAATTATACAGTGTTCTATGGCCAGTTCTACAGCACACTCTGAAAATTCTCCACTATCGAACTGACGGTTTCCTCTGAGTCTCTGTAAAATATTCATTAAGTAGTCAAAGTAATGGGAGAGATTACTGCTGCTGGACCAGATTTGTAATACCACAGTGTTTCTGTGTTTTGCCTTGTTTGAAATCTCCTTATTGTGTGTGGTGTGTGTGTGTGGTGTGTGTGTGTAACTGTGTGTGAGTGTGTGTGTGAATGTATTAGACCCTAACCGATAAATCAACGTGGCGATATTATCGGCCGATATGAACTAATTACAGATAAATTGGTAGCGGTGCCTATAACGGCCGATAAATGAAAATTAACCAAGAAACGGAAGATGGATCCTTCAATTATGTTATGACAATCATGTCAGCCATGCCTGGTTTTGCTGCAGTAATGTGAAATCCGGTACAGTCAGTCAAAATTAGCCCATGTTTAACGTTACGATAGTTGAGTGGTCTAGACTAAGCTGTTGACAAACTTGACTGTAGGTTTATTTATGAAACAGCGTGGTAGTTTCAGCGCGTAAACAAACAACAGTCCTGCCATTTCTCTCTCGTCTCGTCTGAAAACGTTCTCTG
>NC_044502.1:1160000-1175000 GCF_902362185.1 Chanos chanos | reverse complement strand
GTAGGAGTGAGTTGTTTGTAGGGCGACAGTCGGCGTGTGTAACTGTGAGATGGAGACTGTCAGAGTGGGTTGTTTGCGGAGGGACAGTCGGCGTGTGTAACCGTGAGATGGAGACTGTCAGAGTGAGTTGTTTGTAGGGCGACAGTCGGCGTGTGTAACTGTGAGATGGAGACTGTCAGACATCACTGTTCTATGTGCTGAGACATGGTCTGTTTATATGTGTAAAATGTCACGAGGAACCTGATATCGTCTTTAAAAAAATGACAACTGCAACCTTCTTTGTTGGCAGAAAATGTTATTATGGATAGACTGGTAAAGGCCAAACTCAGGCCCACTTTCTCTCTCTCTCTCTCTCTTTCTCTCTCTCTCTCTTTCTCTCTCTCTCTCTCTCTCTCTCTCTTTCTCTCTCTCTCTCTCTCTCTCTCTCTCAGACTCCAGCAGTAATCTGATCTACCGCAGGCTGAAATCAGAGAAAGACACTCAACACCACCACCAGGTTAGACACTCAACACCACCACCAGGTTAAGGATTCTCGGAAACCCCCCTCCAACCCCCCCCCCCCCCGTCTCTTTCTTCTACCCATTCCCTCTCTTCCTTCCCCTTTCTCTTCTTTCTCTTTCTATTCCTTTTCTATTCCTTTTCTATCTGCTCAGTTCTCTCTCAGTCTTTTCCCCCTCTCTCTCTCACATTCAGTGTGCTTACTCATACTCACACAATCACTGGAACCTTCTGTCTGCCCCCCCCCTCCCCGCCCCCACCAGCCCTCTGTTATCTGACTCCCCTTTTCACTCCTGTCTCTGGTTTCACTCCTCTCCTCCACACACCAGACTGTTGTGGAGCTGAGGAGCTTAGAAAACCGATGGTACATTCTTTCATTCCACCCTTTCCATACAGCAAATTATCATTCACAAAAAACCCCAAAACCCCAGAGGACGGACGAGAGTGCAGACGAGTCACCTCCTCTCTGATTGGCCACGGAGTCTCACTGAACACCTTTAGTGTTGGGGGGATTGTTACTGATATAGTTTGATTTTTATCTATAAACCCAACTCTGCCCTCATTCTGTCTGACACCCAGGAACTGTCCTGTGTTGTCTGCCTCTCCTGTCTGTGCACGCGCACACACACACACACACACACACACACACACACACACACACACACACACACACAGAGTCACAATCTCTCTTAAATCTTTCCCTCATCTCCACATTTCTACTGTTGTTACAGCAGCCTGGGAGCTCATTTTGCCTGTTTGCATTTGATTTGGCTTTCTGTTTGGCAACGCATAATATGATTGTGTGTGTGTGCGTGTGTGTGCGTGCGTGCGTGCGTGTGTGTGTGTGATGGAAATAGGCATTTAGATTATGATTACACCAGACCACACCAGTCTCTTTTTCCCTGTAGATCGCATTTCATGCGATGGTTTAGTTTTACTATTTGCTCATTATGCGGACTCTCTTTTACCGTCACTCTCATTTTCCCACAATGTTGTTTTTGTTTTTTCTTGGCAGTTCAGACAAACATCTGCTCAGTGAGACTGACAGCTTATCCCAAACCGCAGAAACAGACAGAGCCAAGAGCAACAAACCTACAGCGACCCCCGATCCAACCTCGGCCGCTTTTATATCAAGCCGGTGTTGGCTTTCACGTGTTTGGATTAAAATTAGTTTAGTTGTAACAAGACACCCCCAGTGGATATCATCTGCTCCAATCCAAAACCACACAAAAAGGGACCATTTCCTGTCTCACGAAGATGAAAATCCTAAAAACTCTGAAACTCTTCTATTTCACTTCGCGGAAACCGACTCATTTTTTTTTTTTACACAGTACGCATTTATGCGCTTCAAAATGCTTGACATGTAAACCGACATAGCGTCTGGCCGACTCACCGAATCAGCCATCAAACACAACACAATACGTCGTATGACAATAACCTTTTGGAAAACAACGCATAAAACATATTACTTAATAGTGTATTTACATATACAATAGCGTATATGTACAGTATTGGAGATGTGCTCAAATGTAAGATTAGGGAAAGTGAACCCACGGTAAGGGTTACACACGGCACATTTCGACCCTAACTGAAAATTTTAAATGATACAATTTCAACTTTGCATCCAAAGCAACTCAAATCGCCGTAATGTCGACGTAACTGATGATTACTGGCAAACATCTGGGACGCAGGACGTTCCCTAAATCGTCCCCTACTGGACAGAACTTCACCTACTGGTGTCCAAATAGACCTGCGCATGCTGTTAAAGTGCTTTTAAAGGTTTACGTTTCTTATGCAGAATGAGCTAACAAACGGGTTTTATTCGTATTCCAGGAAAAGTTGGATTACAGGTTTGGATTTCATCATGGCCGTTAGAAGCAAATGCGTGACGATGAGGGATCACTAGTTAGTACTGATTTAAAAGTCTGAGTTATAAATCGTCTGAGTTATAGCTAAATCAACCGTCATGTTGAAAGAGTGTGTATAAATCAAAATTACAACTGTGACCCAGTAAACGCAATGTGTCCAAACCTCAAAAACCCTGCAATGTTGTTTCAGACCTTAGTAAAGAGTTCGGTACAGGTCAAAGAGCTGGACATCAGAATCGGCTGTACCTTCATCTCCTGGTTGACCTCCCTTTTGACGGGATGAGCGGGTTTCCGACTGCGCTTGTTTTCCGGTGGTCTACCTTTCTCCATCTCCGGCATTGTTCCCACACTTCGCCAACGTCAGCAACAATTGGGAGAAAGTGTCAGTGAGACAAGCGGGACGCGAACGCTGTCACTTTCGAGGATCGCGCCTGATGTCATACCCAGACGTTGACGTGCGTCCCGTTAGCGCGGTCCCCGCTCTTCACACACAGGCTAAAACAATCTGTCTTCAGAAAAGCGAGGGGGAGGAGCGGAGTCCATACTGAAACCAAACACCTGGACACCCCCCCCCCGACCCCCTCACTTCACCATGTCTCTGGGAAAAGGAATTCCGAGCGAGTGTTTTATAAAAGCGCAAATGTAGCGGAAACGGAGTCCGTATGGTAATTCTGAAGAATATCTCTGAGTTGACCGTTAAACAGTGAATCAAAGCCGCGGATAGAGTTTGTCTATTGGGATTCGCGGTGTAACAAGAACTGGACGTTTAAATGTGCAGTGTCCATTGCATTTTTACTGTTTTATATACAGATTATATGTAAGCAGCCAAAGAGCTGTAAATATTACATCCAAATGATTAAAAGTAAAATGTAAGAGTGAGTGACCGTGATCACTCCTGGCAACCGCTGCACTCCGTCCCCGCGCACATGGAAGGAAAATGTAATTGTGGTGGTTCGGATAAAAACAGAATGTGTCAAGTGGAGATTAGGTTCCCCGCATAATAGGACAAAAAAGACAGGATTGTGTGTGGCCAGACTGCTGTAGCCGTACGTTCAAAATGAAAAGCGTAAATATAAGCGTGTTTCAACACTGAGGTTTTCTAAATGTGATGTTCCATTTCACTGGACCCTTACGACACTTTTCTGTCCAGCTCTGATACTGTACTGGAGTATAAGAACACCAGTCATCAGTGGTCTCCGGCTGAAAAAGTATGGTCATAAACTCTACACCACAGCAGGACAATGGGCAGTACATTAGAGGTTTGAGTTCCTCCAAGTGGGTTTCTTTGGCAAACCCAGTGTTGGTCAGACTCACTCACCTGCACTGCATATTCTCACTTCACAGATGAGACACACGTCCTGTCTGTGTCACTCCGCCCACTGTGGGACCGCTGTACACAAACACACACACACACACACACACACACACACACACACACCACTTTCATATTTTTCCCTCCTTTAAGATGAGCAGAGAACACAGGAAAGGATGTGCAATGGCTTGACTGCAGTTTAAGCATTTCCCAAGCATCCATAAACCCATTAAGTAAGTTCATCTATGACATTAGTTTTTTGTTTAATGTTTCAATTAGGGTGTGTTAGTGCTGGGCGGTATACCCGTTCACCGGTATACCGGTTTTAATTTTCCGGTATGAATTTTTCACATACTGCCATACCGTAGCATAACTACTACAACATCTATCAAGCTTCAATAGACTGCAAATTACATAAAATTGTATGCTGATTAAGGCGACACAGTTCGCTGTGCAGAATATTTTGAGAGGGGAACCATATTAACTGTGCATACCCTTTTTACTAGTTATAACTTTATAACACAACAATTAATTAGAGGGATGGACATTTTACGCATAAATACTATTCGATACTCACTGGGAACTATTCGACCATTCTTCGAAGATTACCGGCAATAAAGAAAAATGATAGACTTATTTCTGTATTTGTCATATAGCGACGTATCAGTGTTAATGCAGTTCAAAAGGTGCTTGGCAAGTTTATCGTTTCAGTCAGTATCACAACATACTGTTTAATACATAAGGGGAAAATGTGCGCTGACCTTACCAAAGCTATAATGATACTGATAATGATTTTGAACATGTCTAAATCCTGAACATACCTGAGTGATGTCAGGGCTGATATTAACATTCATTTTAACACGTCCGTCTTCATAAAGGCTAATCAGAGCAACTGTTCAGGCCTGTAGCCTATTCCATATTTTTATTTAGAAAAATGAGCATGTCCACACGGTCGGGATGAAGACCGAAGCGTAGTCTGTTTACAGTAAGTCTTGTCGTGGAAGACATCCTTTCTGGTGGCAGAGACGTGGCGGGCACACACAAGTACGCCATTGCTGGTTTGTTGGTAAGTAACGCGTTACAGTAAAAACAAGACAAAATATATTTTTGGGACAAGACGGTAGACGCATAAACCATTCGATTTTTTATAATTTAATGACTATTTGAAAATTCGATAAGCATGACCCATCCCTAATTAATTACCGACAACTTACTCTCTTTAACAGGGCAAAGCACTATGGCATACATAATGTTTGACACATAAACCGTCTGTAACACTAATAATGGTACGTTTACTAAATTACACCGCCAAACAGCATACAGAGTGTTGGTATTGGCTGAGCACTATAGCCCTTTTGAATACTTGAATACTGCGCCTTGAGGGATAATATTAATGCACATTAAAATTGGGAATGTTTTATGTGTTAAATGGAGAACCAAGGCAGTTGTGACTGATCAACAGCCATTTTAATATTTGAATACCTTGATATTGTGAATTAATATTAAGCTTGTCTCTTACTTGTACAATAGAGCGTTTGAGAAATATCTCTTTGAATATTTTAGGTCAGTTTACAGTGTTCATAGAACTGTCTTAAAATATTTTGTTTTCTTCAAATAAAAAGGAGACAACGTTGAGGTTGTTGGCGCATTTATTTTTAAGTTCTGTTTTTACTACATTGCAATTTGCACAATTAAAATGGTTTATATTCTGCAACTGTTTCATGCATACTGATTCCTTCATATATTTTATCATTTTGTGCAGCCAAGCAAACCCTACAGTAATTAAAGCATTCATTATATGCATGATGATATTGAAATGTTTCAGACAGTAGAATAAGCCACTACAAACCTACAGTATATAAAGGCCCAGTCATGCAAAAAAAAAAAAAAGTGAAATACCGTGCAACTGCCAGAATCGTAAAAAATATCGTGATACAATATTTTGGTCATACTGCCCAGCACTGCGGGTGTATCATTAGGGAGTGTGGATGGATTCAGTCATACAGAATGGTGAGTGATTGGATCATGACGCTGCCCAGCCAATCACGACACGTCCTGTCAAACTATGTTCTAATAGTGGACACCTGGCCCACCTGGTCGGCAGGGGAACGGTCGACTAGTCGGCCAAACAAACGATGACACTGACTGGTGAATGGTTCTGACTGCTGGTCGGAGTTTGTGAAGAAAATGCAGTGGACCTGCTGGATGCTTCAGTGAGCGAGAGTCAAAGGGGTGGAGTCTGAAGACAAGAGGACCGCCCCCTGTCGCAGGCCAGCCTTGTTCTGCACCAATCAGAGAGAAGAATGAGAGAGGTGACAGACTGGGTTAAGACAGACTCAGGCCCTTCCACACTGATCTTACACTGATACATCTCTCAACACAACATTAAACAGACACACATAGCAGCACGTTAACAAGCCACACAAACTCACTTCCTTTCACAAATAAACTCAGTTTATTCACACGCACACAAAAAAAACCAACTGTTGAGCATGTGTAAATTTTTTTGTTTGTTTGTTTAAAGTCTATCATAAATAGAACATTTAGGCCTTCTACACAGAAATATGAGTCAGCCTGTACTGAGCTGGAAGAGAATGAATCATAGACTAGTTTTGTTTACAGATGTAGGAGATGCCATCGAAGATAAAGCGTTGTGATGTGCTGGGGAGGGTGTGGTTCAGGTTAACACTCTGGAGGTCTGTAACCCGGTCTGTTACGGACGAAGGCGGACGAACTGATGGCAGCGGTCTGTTCCTCCTTTTCCTCCGTCAGCTACGGAACACATCCATCCCAGAGTTTATTACCAGTACGTCAGCTAACGATGTAAGCCCTCTCCTGGTGCCCAGACGGAAAGCTTAGACAGCACACATCATCTCCGTCCTCTGTGTGACGGCCAAAGCAGGCCGCTCACGTTTCACATGGTGCCAGGAACAGACTGTCCCCAGGACCTGACCACAGCCGCCGGAAGTGAATTACTGTAGGGTATACGGTATGGTCCAGTATATAGTACAGTGTACAGTATAGTATAGTATATAGTATAGTATACGGGTCACCTAATTTACAGGCAGGTCAGCTAATTAACAGGCAGGTCAGCTAATTAACAGGCAGATCAGCTAATTAACAGGCTGGTCAGCTAATTAACAGGCTGGTCAGCTAATTAACAGACAGATCAGCTAATTAACAGGTAGGTCACTTAATTAACAGGTAGGTCACTTAAGTAACAGGCAGGTCACCTAATGAACAGGCAGGTCAGCTAATTAACATAATGGGACAGAATCCTCTGAGCCTGTGGAAACAGAAGTGGAGTCCAGAGTGCATTCACACCTGCTCTGGTTTAGTTTGCATGCTGAGGTTTGACTCTGGTTTTTTGTTTGTTTGTTTGTTTGTTTGTTGCTATTACCAGCAGTGTCTGTTTCAGCAGTGAATTTTCCAGATAGGCCATTTTTGAAATTTTAAATAGCTCCAAAAAAAACCCCCAGATCTATTTCTCACCAACACAGGCTTTTCTGAGAGATGAGTAACTTTGTTGCTACGGTGTCGCGTTGTTCTCACAGGATTACAATGGGATGAAGCTGCATCCTTAACAATAGATGTCCTGTTCCTGTGGCAGACAGTGAAGCCATTCTCAGCACACTTACCGGATCTCAGAATGTTAACCAACCAAAAAGCGCTGGTAAATACTGGTTTACTGAGGCAACACGCACAGAGACAAGTGTTAAAATGAGTCCATCTGTCCACAACAATAAACTCCCCTTTAGACAGAGATGGGACAGTTAAATGTTTTTTTTTTATTTCAGAGATATCATTAAGGATAAGGAGGGTCAGCCCTGAGCAGTTAAAGTGAATATAGTCAGCAGTGAAACAGGCAAAATCAATGTATATGCACCAAATAAATGTGTAGGTTTAGAATAGCTTCTTAATTTTACATGCTCTTATAACATGGTCTCCCTTGGCAACAGACAATGCCAGTGTGTGTGTGTTTCTGTTTACACAGAGGGGAAGAGCTGATGGCATCCTGCTGCCGTGAGTTTGACTCAGGAGAAGGTCACTGGTCGGGTAATATGTAATTGCAGACACATGTCAGATTGACACAGGGATCTGGTTGTCTGCTCATAAACATTAGGCTAAAGCCTGGTCATAACAAGAGCTGTCTGGTCAGATAACTGAGTGATCAATAAAGTTTTTCCGTTTTGAATTGGTCATGTTTTGGTGTCTTCATGTGAGCCTGGAGAAGGTCAGCTTCCCTTCTCACAGCTAGTTTAGCTGTTTGAATTTCTGCTGTGAGGAATGTGGTCCAAACAGCTGTAACTGAACCGGATGGTCTCCTGTTTTCCCTGCTTTGATTTCTGGCCCTTTTCTTGGCTCTGTTCTCATGTGTCTCCCTCCCTCTCAGAGGACGGAGGAGAAGGTACTCTGTCCTGCGTATGAAAGAGTCTGCAGCCCAACGGCTGAGCCCAGGGTGTAAGCAGAAGGTGGAACTGGGAGCGGGGGTCGGGTTTCAGACCCCATGTTTGCCTGTGGATGACATCCGATCCTCAGTGAGTGGGATTATCTGCCCCCCCCCCCCCCCACACACACCCCACGCTCTCATACGTCTGGGCAGTGTGCAGGGGAACACCCTGGGCCTTTGGATCCATCAGCGACTGATACAGCTAAATCTGCTGACTGGACATAGCACCCTCAAACCTGCGTTAAGTAAGGATCTTCTACAAGACAGCCGGGTGATTTGTACTTACTGAAATGTTTCAGTTTGAAATTTAGCAACAAAACAGATTGTAAAATCACTGTAGTGTTCAATCAAAGATTCAGTAGATGTCTTGATATTTTAAACTACGATGCATGAGGTCTTCCTGTCAGAATAATTTTGTTTTACGGTCTGTCACTACATCCGGTCAAAATCTACAAAAAGTTTTTACCCCTCCGCCTTTCTTTTCCTTTCCTTTTTTTAAAAATTCATTTGCGGTCTATACCACAGTAAGTTCACCACCACACCACTAGAGGGAGACAACGTCCTCGCTGCGGACACGGTATTGAACCATAGTTTGGGTTCAAAAGTTTTACCCGCCGTTCTTCACCTTTGGTATTCGCAAATGATAGGTCCGTTTGTTAAAGCGAACCTCATCAAATACCTAAGAAATTGTAAATAATGGAACAAGATTCCAGTTGTAAAAGTTACAAAATAGATTGCAGAATATTGTTACTGCTTTGCCCCCAGTTGTTTACACGCACTCTGAACGGTGACCAAACGTTTTGGTACGTCACAAACATAACCATTTCTGTGGAACTAAACACATATTACAAATATAATTGCAGTTGAATCTTTCTTGCAACGCTAAAATCTTATAATGCCTGCAGTGTAATATAAAACATTCTTGTCTCCATTTTAAAGGGAGCCCTTGCTGCTCTGTAAAATAAGTACAAGATCACCAAAGCGGACAGACTCACAATGAAACCAAGATTATGACTCTTAATATTTTTCAGAGTTTCAGAGCCTGAGGTATAAAAAACTTCAACAGCCGAACCAATAGGCCGAATATGACAGAGTAACGTGGATTTACTACTGATCAACCGTAGGCTCTGAGTTAGACTCCTCTCAGTTGGCTGGGCTTCCCGGCTCATTGAGACTATCAAAACACATTAAACGACCAGTGAAACATGTAATGTTCATTTATTTTCTGTTATGCCCGGTGCGACAAAGAAACGTGAGTAAGAGCGGCGTCATTTCTGTTCGTCAAAGGTGTCCACAACAGACGGACTCGTAAGCACGCACAGTTTTTGTTCTAGCGAACCGGGATCCGGCACACGCTACGTCACACCTGTCGGTTATCAGAGGTGGTATAAAATGGTCTAGACCGCTCAGCTGAAGCCCTTTATAGTCTAGTGAGAGGTTGCGACGGAGTAGACGCACACATCAGATAACGCAGAACAAAATGGCTAGATTGATGGCTGTCCATTTCGGAATGGTTGTCTTCGTTCTTTGTCTGTCAGCACAGGTATGACGCAAGCCCTCCCTGAAAAATATTTTTGTTTGTTTTTAGGTAAATTAACCAATGTTCAAATTTGGAATGATTAAAAATGGGTTGGACTCAGCGATAATTTCACTCGTTACAGCGGTAAAATATACTTTATTTGAAGCACCGTAAAGACCATCTATCTAACTGACGTCGTGTTTTGTTTGTAGCAAAACGACAGCTGTTTTGAAGTCAGTTTAATTATAGACTAATTTCCGTGCTTAATCGTCTGATTCAATTAATCAAAATTACTCGTTATATTTTGTTTTAGTATTTTCATTTTTAACATGATTTTGTAATGAATGATTTAATGTCATTATACACCTGTGTCTTTTCTGGAGGTAAAGTTTCTTTCCACCCGGCTCATGGCTGATATTCGATACGATGCGCATCAGTTTGCGCACCCGAGCTACTAATCCGTCCGAAGGCATCACCCATTTTCTCTCCTAAGCCACTGAGCTCACTGAACAATGTGCGTTAGAGATTATGAAACTGGGTCCTAATAGACATGTGGGCAAGTGTCCGCAGGGTCCTCGTCTGAGTGACTCCGCTGTAAAGTCGCTGGAGGGACTTGCTTTCCTACGCACCCGAAATATCTTTATTCAAAAGCCGTGTCCCTTTAACAAGAATCGAACTGAGACACGAGTTGTTTTCATAACGCTTCTTTATTGTGCTTTTCCGAGAAGACCAAATTGCTGCATTTCAGTTTAAAAATGGACACGAACTGGATTTAAATTGACCTCAAACTGAGCTGGGGGAAGGTGAAGCCTGATTCCGTTAGATGGGTTCACACCCAGCTCTATTTCCAAAAACGATTGCATAACTTCGTCACCGATACCAAGATTAGGAAAATTTCTGATCTGAATTTGTTGATACACGGCTTTACGTTCGTCACCCCTCGATTATTTATTTATCTGCATGCCCATGTTGAGCCGACTTTTCTCTTTCCCCAATTCCTCAGGTGCTCTCTCAGACGACTGTGTCTCAGAACTCCACGGAATCGCCGTCGGGAAACCAGACCACCGGCGTAAGCCTCAACAACACGGTTATGGTGACGGACATGTCCAGTAGCGCCGCAAACGCGACCACCTCTCCAACCGGCGCCGCTGCCGCTCCAGTGTCCGGAACCTTCTCTCTGCTGTTCCCAGTCGCCATGGCGACGGCGCTCGTGCTCCACTGCTGCTGAAGTGCCGTCTCCGATACTGTTGCCACAGTGAGCCCCTCCCGCCCTGTCCCAGTTATTCCCCCCCCCCGCCACCCCCCATTACGGAACACACTCATTTATCCTAGCACTCTACCAGAACCAGTCTGAATGAAACCACAAGGACTTTTCAAAGCTTCATCCGCTAGAGCTTTCTTACAAACGTGACTCCTTCTGGAGGAAACGGTCCACGGCGCAGAGAGATCGTTGGCCAATTGGAGCACGGAGCAGCTGAAATCACTTGCGTAGGCGAGGAAGCTGGTGAATTCGATACGACGGCCAATGACCGACACGCAGAGTACTATATTTAAGGACCATCTTGTTCATACACTTTGGGATGTACAGAGTAGACGTAGTGAGTTAGTAATTTGAGGGGAAGGAAGGAAAATTGTATGTGCCCAAGATGAAGGAGATTTTAAAAGCTCAGATTGTTTTGGAATCCAATTAATCATGTAAATAGACATTTTACCCACATTTAGACCTAGTTTTGTAATGGAGGTGTCAAAAATGGAATGATTTGTAGGCAACAGTCTGGCTCTGGACCTCCATCTGTTTGAAGGATTTCTATTGTTTTAACTCTGCTAGTCAGCCCTACTCAATGTTTTAACTGTTTTCCTGTGGGAAGGGACAAAGTTTGTAACCCCCCTCTTTAGAGTTTATATTTTGTACAAATTGCAATGTTTTCATGTATGTTAGTGGGGAAAAAATGATCTTGGATTAAAAGTGTACAATAAAAAGTCGCTGTATTTCTGAAGTCTTGTTTTCAGAGTGGTACTGACCGTGATCTGAACACGTGAACGGGTCGCTTGGCATTTTGCCACCGTGTGTGTGGTCCGTGTTTGCTGGAGGTGACCTCCTCGCTTGCTTGTGCACAAACAGAGCTCATAATGACCCGGCAGTTCTTTGCAATCCGTTGGGGGGGGGGGCTCCTCGGGTTACGCCTGCGCTTCCTGGCCCCGCCCCTGAATCCCAAAGCCCCGCCCTGTTCTGTTTGTCTCTGCACTAACACACCTAACACACCTGGTTCAGCTCATCCACAGATCTGGTAATATGTGCTCGTGAGTTGAATCATGTGTGTAACTCAGAAACGAGGGGGTGGGGTGGGGTGGGGGGGGGGCACTGGGTTACACAGGTGTTGGATGGTTTAAATGATTTAAAACAAATTCTTCCAAAAGAGCAGCCTGCACTTTGTTTCCCATGAAGGTGTGAGAGGCCTTCTTCCTGAACCCCTCTCTGGGGGAGTGGTGGGGGGAAAAGACAGAGGGGATGTGTTTTGGGGGGGGGGGGGTTGAGAGGAAGAGGGCGATTACTGTTCATTGTTTCAGATAGGGGTGAAAGTAAGTGTGTGTGGGGGGGGCAGTTTTCTGAGCCAGCAGTGATACAGTGGGGAAGAGTAACAGAGTTACAAACACTACATGTAGTTTTCTTTTTTTTTTATCCCTTTTTTTAGTAACCCGTGGTTTGTTCAGACATCTGAATCAGGACTTGTGTACTTTGGGAGGGGGGGGGGGCATGCCCCCCCCTCTCTCCCACCTTTCTTTATCAGTTTATTGCTGTGTTGATAGTTGGCCACTTGCCTCCAGACCAGTGGCACTGAGCCCTGCTGACTGGGCCAGTATCGTTCACCATTGTCCCACTGAACCATACACGTGAGTCCATTGGATTCTGGGGTTACTTGCATCATATAATACAGAAGCCTAATGCCAATGCCAAGCCCAGATCCACCAGCAGCACCAAATGCCAGGAGTTAAATAATGACAATTGTTAAGAGTCACTGGTGCCCACTAAAAATATATGGGTTAGTCTCTCCAGAATTTTCCCAAGCCTTTCAGTCGGAGAAGGGAGTGCCGTGATTGTCTCTGTGACAAAATTCTCATCATGCACACCCTGCTCCCACACACCCCTGTCTTGTCTGTCTGTGTTGTCTCTGTCTCTGGTCCTTGAGCGAGGACAGGGTGCAGTTACGGGTTTATGTAGGTGCTCCCTACCACAGCCTGAAGCGTGGGCTTCTGGAGACAGATCTGGACCGATGGTCTCCGTGCGGCAGGCACCTCGTCCGGGCTAACGACAGTCCACTGTGGTGTCTCGGCTGAAACTGGAGCTTTGTCTGTCAGGGGAACGGCCGGTTTAAGTAGGTGAGTCGCCTAGAGAGACAGGGAGGCATGGAGGACAAACTCAGAACACAGCTCTGCTCAGGCTTGAAGACGAGGGTGTGTGTGTGTGTGTGTGTGTGTGTGTGTGTGTGTGTGTTAGGTGGGTGGGGGGGGTCACTGAGGGCGTGGCTGTTCGTGTCCATGACGTAGGCCAGTAAAAGACTAACAGACCAGTGATATAAAACGCTGATATGAAGGATGAGAGAGGCGTGGATTATAGACCACAGCACAACAGTTCTGTGGGGATGTCAGTAATTTCTTTGTGTGAAATTTCATTAAATTCCCAGAATAATAACATTTCAGCATTGGCCCTGGATTAAACAACTAAAGGGGGAAATGGATAATGGGAAAGTTTTGACTTGGAGCATTTCTCAGGATTAATCACTGTATATTTCTCAGGATTAGTCACAGTATATTTCTCAGGATTAATCACAGTATATTTCTCAGGATTAATCACAGTATATTTCTCAGGATTAGTCACAGTATATTTCTCAGGATTAATCACAGTATATTTCTCAGGATTAGTCACAGTATATTTCTCAGGATTAGTCACAGTATATTTCTCAGAATTAATCACAGTATATTTCTCAGGATTAATCACAGTATATTTCTCAGGATTAGTCACAGTATATTTCTCAGGATTAATCACAGTATATTTCTGAGGATCAGTGTTGTATAGAGTCGTTTGTAATTGTTGTAAAATGTTTTGCTGCCTACAGCTGATCAGACAAAGACAGAAGATCATTAAGTGCAAGACGTTTCCTGATTAGATCCAAACTTTTCCCAACAGTATTCCCAACGGTATTCCACATGCTTTCTCAAATTTTCTCATGTATTCAGTTGCTCACAATGTCAGATACATAAGGTTTAATGTAATCCATTATTTAAATTTGTGCTGCCAAACTATAAAGTGTTTTTACAGTCTTCAGTAAAGTTTACACGATGGAGACCCTGAGGGCCGCGTGTGGTTCGTGTGTTTGTCAGAGTGGGCGTGGCTCAGATGAACAGCCTTAATCATTGATTGACTTTCTAAATTATTCACACCTTTCTTTGAGGTACTGTTACAACACACACACACACACACACACAAAAGGAGAAAGATATGGGATGTGTTTGTTTGTGCCAGATGCACAGATAGATAGTGAGAGAGAGAGAGAGAGAGAGATAGATAGAGAGAGAGAGAGAGAGAAAGAGAGGTGTGTATGTTTGAGAGAGAGGGGGAGAGAGAGAGAGAGAGTTGTCTGTTTGAGAGGAGAGAGAGAGGGGGGGGTTTGTTTGGTTTGAGAGGAGAGAGAGGGGGGGGTGTTTGAGAGGAGAGAGGTAGAGAGAGAAATAGTGAAAGAGACAGAGACTGGAAGCCTGCGTGTGAATAAACCCCCAAATCCTGTGTTTGCTGTGTAACAGTGATTCTATTGTCTGTGAACAGAGACAAAGAGAGAAACCCTATCTCTCATCTAAACCTGTCTCTCCCATCTCTTCTCTCATCTAAACCTGTCTCACCCATCTCTGACACTCAGCCACACACACACTCCCACACACAGACAGTGAGTGAGTGTGTGTGTGGGACTGTGTGTTTCTGGGTGTGCGTGTGAGAGAGAGAGTTGTGGTTTTAAATGCTACGACTGTCACTACTCTGATAATTCAGTAAAACTGGTTCCACTCAAATGGGTCAATCAAGCTCTGAAAATAGATGACATGCTTTCATTCTGAGAACAGGGATGTGAATCAACCCCAGCAAAATAGCCTGTTGTGTGTGTGTGTGTGTGTGTGTGTGTGTGTGTGTGCGCGTGCGCGCGCGCGTGTGTGCGCTAATGTGTGTGTGTGTGTGCGTGCGCGTGTGTGTGTGCGTAAGAGAGAGAGACAGATAGAGACAAAAAGGAATAGTGAGACAGAGAGACACGGAGAGAGAGAGAGAGAGAGACAGAGAGAGAGAGAGGTTGTGAGACTGCCTGTCATT
>NC_044502.1:1152500-1155000 GCF_902362185.1 Chanos chanos | reverse complement strand
CGTGTGCGTGTGTGTGTGTGTGTGTATGTGTGTGTGTGTGTGTGTGTATGTGTGTGCGTGTGTATGTGCATCTGTGTGTGTGTGTATGTGGTCAGTGCGTTCTGTAAAATGCTTCATTCTGCTTTCATCCTGTTATCCTGTTTATGTAGTTAAAAATCAAGACAAAATTTTGCCCATGACCAGGTCTCCTGTTTGCAGGGGTCACAGGGTTCACTCACCGCGGCCCGGTCTTTTAAAGTCTTTATCAGAGACACAGAGTCAGGGGTGAACCCTGCCTGGAGGAGGTCAAGAGGTCAAACTTTCCCGCTTTGTTCTGCGTGCGAACCCTCCACCTCCCAACCGTAATTTACTCTCTCGTTCTGAGCCGATTGCACGGCTTTCGCCGGGTCGTAATCGTCCTCCCTCACTTGGTCGAAGACCTTTGACCCTGAGAGCTGCCTGGGTCCTGTTCAGATGTCAGCGTTTGTGTAATCCTCTGAAATCCATGGGATTACCCGGCCAAGCTCCTCCACAACCCAGCCCTGCTGTCTCACCTGTCTCCCACCTCCACAGCCCTGCTGTCTCACCAGTCTCCCACCTCCACAGCCCTGCTGTCTCACCTGTCTCTGTCCTCCACAGCCCTGCTGTCTCACCTGTCTCCCACCTCCACAGCCCTGCTGTCTCACCTGTCTCTGTCCTCCACAGCCCTGCTGTCTCACCTGTCTCTGTCCTCCACAGCCCTGCTGTCTCACCTGTCTCCCACCTCCACAGCCCTGCTGTCTCACCAGTCTCCCACCTCCACAGCCCTGCTGTCTCACCTGTCTCTGTCCTCCATGGTCAGGGCGGCAAGAGGCCAGCACTGTATTTACTGTTTAAATGATTAAAGTGTTTGTGTGTGGTGTGTGGTCATTTGGACAACTGGACATTTTTGGACATTTTATTGATTTAGTTTGTATGTCAAACTTGAATATTCTCAGCAGTTGAGATGGTATAGCAGCACATCAAATAAGAGGGATTAAACACTGACCCTAATTTCACTCTGAAAAATTAAAACTACACGATGTCCATTCACCTTTTCACTGTACATTAACAGACTGCATCAATTAAGTGCCAGGAAACAAACTTCACTGGACCCTTACTGGACCCTTACTGGACCCTCACTGGACCTTTACTGGACCTTCACTGGACCCTTACTGGACCCTCACTGGACCTTTACTGGACCTTCACTGGACCCTTACTGGACCCTAACTGGGTGCATGTACATGCGTCTGATTTACTGTCTGACACTAACATTGTCTGAGCCATGCATCCTCTCTGTTCCTCTGACCACATCCTCTGAATGAGAGGACATGGCTCCGGGATCCCCGTCAGCAGAAAGCAGGCCACTAATCTGCCACACAAACATCCCTCTGGGCTCTGCTCCGATCCCCACGCTGGGCCAGCACAATGCAGGAAGCTGGCGGATAAGATGTAATCTACAGGACAAACTACAGGCTGTATCGTGTTTCCTGTGGGAGCCACCAAAGCTGAGCTGTAAGGAGAGATATTTTAACATTCTTCCATTTTTCACTCCATATGAGCGACTCTATTCTTTCATCTGCCACACTCCTCTGATAAGGGTGGATGAGCATGTTCTCTCTCTCTCTCTCTCTCTCTCTCTCTCTCTCTCTCACTGCCCCCCCCCCCACCCATCTTTCTGTCACTGTTGAAAATTTGAATGCAGTCTTTAACGTACATGCCAAGTACACAGATATTTAAAAACATTTTCTCTTGTCTGTGTTGGAACATGTTTTTTTTTCCTTTATCAAATCCTGGCTGATGTGGCAGTGGTGAGCTGGTGTGGCAGTGGTGAGCTGGTGACTGAGCTGGTGTGGCAGTGGTGAGCTGTTGTCTGAGCTGGTGTGACAGTGGTGTGGCAGTGATGAGCTGGTGTCTGAGCTGGTGTGACAGTGGTGTGGCAGTGATGAGCTGGTGTCTGAGCTGGTGTGAGCTGGTGTGGCAGTGATGAGCTGGTGTCTGAGCTGGTGTGACAGTGGTGTGGCAGTGATGAGCTGGTGTCTGAGCTGGTGTGAGCTGGTGTGGCAGTGGTGAGCTGGTGTCTGAGCTGGTGTGAGCTGGTGTGGCAGTGGTGAGCTGGTGTCTGAGCTGGTGTCTGAGCTGGTGTGGCAGTGATGAGCTGGTGTCTGAGCTGGTGTGGCAGTGGTGAGCTGGTGTCTGAGCTGGTGTGGCAGTGGTGAGCTGGTGACTGAGCTGGTGTGGCAGTGGTGAGCTGGTGTCTGAGCTGGTGTCTGAGCTGGTGTGGCAGTGGTGAGCTGGTGACTGAGCTGGTGTGGCAGTGGTGAGATGGTGACTGAGCTGGTGTGGCAGTGGTGAGCTGGTGACTGAGCTGGTGTGGCAGTGGTGAGCTGGTGTCTGAGCTGGTGTCTGAGCTGGTGTGGCAGTGGTGAGCTGGTGACTGAGCTGGTGTGGCAGTGATGAGCTGGTGTCTGAGCTGGTGTGGCAGTGGTGAGCTGGTGACTGA
>NC_044502.1:1130000-1147500 GCF_902362185.1 Chanos chanos | reverse complement strand
TACAGTCTGTACTATCTGTGAGAATACAGTCTGTTCTGTCTGTGAGAATACAGTCTGTTCTGTCTGTGAGAATATAGTCTGTTCTGTCTGTGAGAATACAGTCTGTTCTGTCTGTGAGAATGCAGTCTGTTCTGTCTGTGAGAATACAGTCAGTTCTGTCTGTGAGAATACAGTCTGTTCTGTCTGTGAGAATATAGTCTGTTCTGTCTGTGAGAATACAGTCTGTACTATCTGTGAGAATACAGTCTGTTCTGTCTGTGAGAATACAGTCTGTTCTGTCTGTGAGAATGCAGTCTGTTCTGTCTGTGAGAATACAGTCTGTTCTGTCTGTGAGAATACAGTCAGTTCTGTCTGTGAGAATGCAGTCTGTTCTGTCTGTGAGAATATTGCTGGACTTGCTGTGGCAGTACTGGTTGTTCTGTGTGTGAGAACACTGCTCAGGCTGGCTGTGAGGACACTGTGTGCCCTGTTTGTTTGGCTGGGACTCGTGCTGAATCAGGACAATTTCCCTCTGAACATCAGTGACCAGGACTGTGCGTTTTGTGTGTGTGTGTGTGTGTGTGTATGTGTGACATCCTCTGCTCCTCTCCTATTCAAATCCAGACTCAGTATCAAAACAGCTCAATGGTGTAACAGCATAATAGAAATGTCCTACACATCAGTGCAGGTGAAAAAAGACCAGATTTCACATGGATGAATGAGTCAGAACCATAATCAGAAATAAACTCGCAGGATTTTGTTTCTGTCCACTTTAACATAAAGTCTAATTCTAAACATGAACTCATTTGATGACTTCTTACAGGACCATTATGTGAGTTTAATGCCCTTTTATAAACAGAAACCTTTTTTTGGTTGTGTTGGTGTTTGGGAGTTAAGTATTCATTCATTTATTCATTGATTTTCTGAGCTGCTTATCCTAATTAGGATAGGTCGCGGGGGTTGCTGGAGCCTATCCCAGCGTTCATTGGGTGAAAGGCGGGGAAACACCCTGGACAGGTCGCCAGTCCGTCCCAGAGCGGAGTTAAGTATTGAAATAACTGTCATATTATCACCTACACATTCTCTGCAGTGAAGGTGCACTGCACAGATGAATTTTACAAAGAAAAAAGAGAACTCTGTATAAAGTGCAAGGGCAGATTAATTCACACTCCCAGAGTCATTCAGAGATGTAAATGTAAATCTCCGTGATCACACACACACTGTGAACAGTGAGCAGTGAATTTGTCCTCTGCATTTAACCCATCCAACACACCAGTAGTGAACACACACAACAGACGCAGGAGCAGTGGGCAGCATTCCTTGTGCCCAGGGAGCATTGGGGTTAAGTGCCTTGCTCAAGGGCACACAGCCGTGGATGTTGGTCCTGGAAATCGAACCGGCAACCCTCCGGTCACGAGCCTGGTCACATTTTCATCTCAGCATTTCAGATATACTCCACACACTGACCTCCACCACATGACCAAGAGCCCGGCATTTTCAATTAGTCTAATCAGGCGCCGACAAGCAGCCAGGCCCATTATACACCTTTGTGAAAGAACACAATAGGGTTTGGGGTTTTTTTGCATAGGAATGCAAATCATTTGTGAATTAATACAAAGTACTGAAGGACAACATGCATGTATTTTGGCTGTGTTTGTAAGGTAGGCCTGGGCACTGTTTTCACCTGACCTTTCACCCCCTGCAACCATCACAGCACCATCTCTGGCCCGTTCTCCTCTCGCTCCCATAGGCCTGACTCAGCTGCTCAGGGGATTGACAGGAAGACTGACCAATTAAATCCTGTGTGTTAGAGGAGGATGGCAACTGAGATGTGTAGTGCGGTGGGTCTCCAGGACTTGGAGAGTAAGCCTTATAGAAGACATGAGAGGAGAGGAGAGGAGAGGAGAAGAGAAGAGAAGAGAAGAGAAGAGAAGAGAAGAGAAGAGAGGAGAGGAGAGGAGAAGAGAAGAGAAGAGAAGAGAAGAGAAGAGAGGAGGTGAAAGGGGACTGGTTTCTGTGAAGAACTGCTCCTGTGTGATGATTTGGGTCATACTCTGGGTTGACTCATCCCTGACAGTCACTTCTTTTCTCTCTGCCACCCCAACGTCAGGTTCAGTTTGCACAGATATTCTGGTTTCATAAGAGTCTTCACGTGTAGCTCAGAGGTCTTGTAGGTTTTGCTTGGCTCTAACTCTCACCCAATGCTCAGATTCTCTAATGTTGGCAGGAGCATTTTGTTTTATTTAATTTTATTTTATGACTAGAAAAAAGTATGTAGTGCAAGAAAAGGCGATGTATTATCAACTATACACAATATTTAACGTACAAAATAAATACACAGCCCTGTATTAAACCACAAACAGATAGCCAACGCTTCACAAACACTTGAGGTTCTTTTGCTTGGAAACAATAACAAAATAGTCTTCTGTCTTCAAATTAAAAGTTTTGGTTCTTCTTTTTGACCACTTTTATTTACGTATATGGTATTTCCGGTATTTTCAGTTATATCTACCTTCGATCTGTCACTGCAGAATTCGACAGGACTTTCAGGAAAAGGTTGCGTCATTTTTTATGGAGTTCTGATTGGAAAGGAGGCGGAGATTCGTGTGCTCCACAGAGCGGTGTTCTGTCAGCCCGTTCCAGAACCGGGTAGTTGTGGAGCACAAGTTGCTATAACGATTTACTTAATTAAAAAGTGACACGAATAACCATGAGCTGAACTTGCAGATATCTCGGAGACCAGTGATTCCTGCTTCGCAGCACAGTCAAACCTTTATTTTTTAAAACAGCGGTTATGACACGCGCCTCAGCAAGCATGCGTTTGTTTAGCGCTTTTGGATTGGTTCCCTGGAGGAGCTAGCGGCATTTCATTGGATGAGTGTCAAGGTCAAAGTGTGCCTCATTCTGAGCTGCGGAGAGAGAGGTGTGCGCTGTGATGTAACCCAAAGAAACAGAACGGAGTGTTCCGACTGAGTTAGAGAGAAGAAAATCCTACTTCTCAAACTCTAAATACGTCCTTACACGCGTGCAAGTACTATCTGATTTATTCAACAGTTTCAGTATATGCATGTCAGTATGCAAACGTGTTTACACACCAACTCATTCTTTCGGCTGAGTGAAATGTAAATTAGAGCTTTACAAATATTATATGTGTGACAGTTCTGTAATAAGTACTAACCAAGCACTCTGACGAATTATTGTTGCATCGTAAACAGAGTTTAAGAAGATGGCTTGTAGCCGGTGTTTTGGCCTTTGGCGAATTCGAACACTCAGTCTTGTTTTGAAGTCGAACAGACAACCACCGCGATCCGTTTGCTTCAGTAGATATTTCAGTGTCTCGTTAAACGCGCCATCCGACCGTATGCCCGCGTGGGTAATCGATGAATACGGTAGAAATGATGTTCTCAGATTTACTGACAGCGCGCTCACTCCCAGTGTCAACTTTTCCAGTGAGGTCGTTATCAAGGTGCACGCGACAAGCCTTAACCCCATTGATATATCAATGAGAGGTAAGCTTTGGTTTACAAGATACGCGTGGCAAACGTGTTTCTGAAAGGCTGGAAAATGTATATTTCATTTCGTGTTATATTTAAGACTGTTCAGCTACATGCACATGCAACCCCGCCCCTCTCTCCCTCTCCCCCTCTCCCTCTCTCTGTTTCCCAATCAGGAGGTTATGGATCCAGTGTTCTGAAGCTGAGGAGGGAGCCCCTGTCTTTGGGCCAAAGGGGGAGTGAGTTTCCAGTCATCCTGGGCAGGGATGTGTCTGGTGTGGTGGTAGACTGTGGCTCTGGTGTGAGCCTTGTGAATCCAGGAGACGAGGTTAAAACACACTCTCTCTCTCTCTCTCTCTCACACACACACACACACACACACACACACACACACACATATATAAAGATGCACAAAGCATCAGACTTGTTTTGGCATGTCAGTAAAGTTCAACCATTCATCAGTTATGTCTAAAACACATTTTTCACACACACATATCTTCCCTTTCCTCTTGCACAGGTGTGGGCAGCTGTTCCTCCATGGAAGCAGGGGAGTCTGGCAGAGTTTGTGATTCTGAATGAAAATGAGGTATAAACACAACACCCTAGTGTTTCTCTGTCTCTGTCTGAACTTTACAGTGTCTCTGTCTGAACTTTACATCATTAGAGTCTGAACTTTACAGTGTCAGTGTCTGAACTTTACGGTGTCTCTGTCTGAACTTTACAGTGTCAGTGTCTGAACTTTACGGTGTCTCTGTCTGAACTTTACAGCGTCTCTGTCTGAACTTTACAGCGTCTGTGTCTGAACTTTACAGTGTCAGTGTCTGAACTTTACAGTGTCTCTGTCTGAACTTTACAGTGTCAGTGTCTGAACTTTACGGTGTCTCTGTCTGAACTTTACAGTGTCAGTGTCTGAACTTTACGGCGTCTGTGTCTGAACTTTACAGTGTCTGTGTCTGAACTTTACAGTGTCTGTGCTGCAGTCGCAGGTTGTCATTAAGGCTTGAGGAAGAGTTTTTGTTCTTGCATGGTTGGCACATTATCCTCTGTGTAGAGGAGACTGCCTAATTGCATCTAGTCAAATTGAACTGAGGGCAGGTTCCTGAAAACACTCATCTCCACAGAGAAATAAACATTACACAGGCTCAGCGCGTGTGGTCGGCCATCATTCTCTCTGATCATGGCACATGCGGCGTGTGCACAGACCATTACAATAAACACATAAGAGCAAATGGAATATAAAATACTATATTTACAGTTTTAAACCGTTTTAAATTTAAACATTACTGTAGGTCGGTCACATGGTAAACCTAGTGATAGTCCAGGTATCGTTTATAAAACAAAAATCATTTTAAAATGCGAGTTTACAGTGACAGTGAGTGGGATTCTGTTGAGGACGGGAAGAGATTGAGGTTGAGATTGAGAAGAAAAGTGATTGGTGTGATAGTGAAGAAAAAGGCAAAAAAGAGGGGATGATGTGCAGACCACACAAGCACAGTTTGGAAAACCCCATCACTCGAGCCTCTCCCAGTTCACCCAGACTCTCTCCCAGTTCACCCAGACTCTCTCCCCGTTTGCCCAGAAATCAGCATTCATTTTATTCAGCATTCATTTTATTCAGTGAAGTGCCATCGCTGACTCTCCCGTCAACCACACACACACATACACACACACACACACACACACATTCTGTGGACTGGGTGCAGGGCTGTTGTGTAATAGCTCAGTGAAGAATGTATAATTAATAAGCAGTCATTAAAATGGATTTGGCTTCAGCCAAACTGTCAGCAATTATGCCAAAGGACAATCTCTCTCTCTCTCTCACAGGGCCTTGCTCTGTGTGTGTGTGTGTGTGTGTGTGTGTGAGTGTGAGAGAGAGAGCGTGATTGTGTGTTTGTTTATGTAGTTATATTGTGTGTCGTTTTTGAGTTAAATGTGTGAAAGTTTATTTTAAGGTTTAAGGTCTGTGTAATGGCCATGGAGCACTGTGTGTGTGTGTGTGTGTGTGTGTGTGTGTGTGTGTGAGAGAGAGAGTAGGTAAAGACTCTTCAGTCTGTCTCTGGTGTTTTTGCAGATATGCATTCACATCACTAGGCAGAGATTTTTAATCAGGTCCCATTCTGTGTGTGTGTCTGTGTGTGTGAATGTGTGTATGTTCATGCCTGTTTGTGTGTGTGTGTGTGTGTGTGTACATGCCTGTTTGTGTGTGTGTGTATGTCTGTATCTGTGTGTGTATGTACATGCCTGTTTGTGTGTGTGTGTGTGTGTGTATGTATGTACATGCCTGTTTGTGTGTGCGTGTGTGTGTGTGCGTGTGTGTGTGTGTGTACATGCCTGCGTTTCAGGTGTCTGTGAAGCCGAGGTCACTGAGTCATGCACAGGCTGCATCCATCCCATACGTGGCCTCCACCGCGTGGTCTGCCCTCGTCCACGCCGGAGGTCTCAACCCCGACAACACTGCCAATAAACGGTACTCTGTGTGTGTGTGTGTGTGTGTGTGTGTGTATGTGGTAGTATTTGTATATATTCTAGTCCCTCATACTATAAATTCATTCTTATTTCTTCCATGGTGTGCAGAGTGCTTATTATTGGAGCATCAGGTGGAGTGGGCACTTTCTCCGTCCAGGTGAGGAAACCAAGCTCCATGCCACGCCCAAATGACACGCCCATAGCTGTAAAGGCCCTGCCCAAATGACACGCCCATAGCTGTAAAGGCCCTGCCCAGATGACATGCCCAGAGTGTACTGGTTAGCCCCCATTCTGATGCCCTGGCAGTGCAGTAAAAGTTGTGTTGTAGCAGTAGAAGTGACCCAAAGACAAACCATGTCTCTTTTCTGACGCTGCACTGAACGCTCTAACCAGTGCAGTATTCCAGATGTGATAGGACTCTCAGTTAGTACAGCATTCCAGATGTGATAGAACTCTCAGTTAGTACAGTATTCCAGATGTCATAGAACTCTCAGTTAGTACAGTATTCCAGATGTCATAGGATTCTCAGTTCGTACAGCATTCCAGATGTCATAAAACTCTCAGTTAGTACAGTATTCCAGATGTGGTAAAACTCTCAGTTAGTACAGCATTCCAGATGTGATAGGACTCTCAGTCGATAAGAATGTGAGCAGTCTGCTTGTAATGCGGATGTGACCTTTGACCTGTGAATGACTGACAGCTGCTGAAGGCCTGGGGAGCCCATGTGACGGCCACCTGCTCCACAGACGCAGAGACACTGGTGAGAAGCCTGGGCGCTGATGACGTAGTCGACTACAGGACAGGAGACTCAGAGAGACAGCTACAGAGCCGCGAAAAGTGAGGTCCCGCGCGCGCGTGTGTGTCTGTGTCTGTGTGTGTCTCTGTGTGTGTGTGTCTGTGTCTCTGTGTCTGTGTGTGTCTGTGTCTGACACACACACACACACGCATACACACACACACACACGCATACACACACACACACACACATACACACACACTCACACTCACCCACACACACACTCACACACACACACACACACACACACACACACACACACTCACACGCGCACACGCACAGGCACACACACACACACTCACGCATACACACACTCACACTCACCCACACACACACACACACACACACACACTCACACGCGCACACGCACAGGCACACACGCGCACACACACACACACACGCACACACGCCTGGACGCACATGTTGGTTTTGCTATATTAATAAGAACTGGCTGTGTGACTTCTGTTTTACAGAAAGTAAAGAATAAGATGACCTGACCCTGACCCTAACCCCAAAAAACAGTTCCACACGTTTTGCTTTCCCAATAATGACACTGAAAAAAAAAAAAAGGCATTATGAGTGAATTTTTCACGTCTTACACATTCGTTCCTCACTACTAATGGAAAACCTGTGACACACACACATAACGCACACAGACACACACACACACATAACACACATAACACACACGACACAGAAAACGCACACACATAACACACACAACACAGAACGTGCACACCTGCCGACCAGGTTGTCAGGGACACCTGGCTGGTTGTCATGGAGACCTGGCCATTGCGGGGATTGTGTGGTGGTTGTTCGAGCTGAAGAAAAGCTGGTGCTCACTACAGAGGCTGTCGAGGGACAATCAGAGTGGAGATGGCTTTTGTTGCATATGAGTTTTAAGATGTCAGCATTATACAAGAAACAGTGTTCTGGAAATCAACCTTGGAAAGACAGCTATACACTCTCAGTGACATCAGATTTACCACTGTGTGTGTGTGTGTGTGTGTGTGTCTGTGCTACTGCTATGAGGGTTTACACTGTGTGTGTGTGTGTGTGTGTGTGTGTGTGAGAGAGAGAGAGTTGTAAATGTTTCCTCTCTCTCTCTCTCTCTGTCGTGTCTGTAGGTTCGATGTCATTCTGGACAATGTTGGCGGGGACACTGAGAAATGGGCTTTGGGTTTGCTGAGGCCCTGGACAGGGGCAAAGTTCATCACCCTAGTAACACCCTTTATCATGAACACGGACACTCTGGGCCTGGTGGACGGACTGCTGCTATCTGGAATGACCCTGCACACGAAAGCCATTACGGTAACACACACACATGCACATTCACACACTACCACAAGCACACACACACAAATATTAGAGCTTATTTTCATCTCTCTCTCACTCTCTCTCTCTCAGAATGTGTGTAGGGGTGTGTTTTATCGCTGGGGAATCTACGCCCCCGATGGCTCTGCCCTGGACCAGATCAGGGAGCTGGTGGACTCTGGGAAGGTATGATTCACTCACAACAATAACACACGCCATGTTCTGAACACTATGCACTAAACACACCTGTATGACCCTAAACACTACACACTGAGCACATTCTGACTGGTCTGTGGAGTGTTTCTGAAATGAAAAAGAAGCTGTTCCGTTCATATCCTGCTTCGTTTAATTACATGAGGCATCTTCAGATGATTGAACTAACACATGTGTGTGTGTGTGTGTGTGTGTGTGTGTGTGTGTGTGTGTGTGTGTGTGTGTGTGTGTGTGTGTGCATGAATGTGTTAATGTGTGTGTGTGTGTATGTGTGAAAGAGAGGGAGAGAGTGTTTGTATACGTGCCTGAGTGTCTATATATGAGTGTGTGTGTGGGAGTGTCTGTATGTAAGTTCGTACATGAGTGAGTGAGTCTGCATTTGTGTAAGTGTGTTTATCAGTGAGTGAGTCTGTGTGTGTGTGTGTGTCTGTGAGTGTATATTACACAAAAGTCACGGTTCGTTACGTACCTCGGTTTTGAAGTCACGGTTCGGCACGGTTTCAGTACAGTGAAGAAAGACATGTAAAACATGAAATTTCTTCTCATTTAATATGAATTTACTTGTAAACTTATAAACTTGTAATTTCCATAATTTCCAGTTTGCACTCCACTTTGTTTTTTTTCCTTGTACTGGTGATACTCACATTTGGATGATGCCGTCTCAAATGAGATCATGTTCGACATACTGTCAGTAACACACCCGATTTCAGTTTCACAATGCCGACACGCTGCCTTCATCTTATCCACTTGTCTTTGCCCATTGCTACTGTAGTTCACTGGAAAACCGAAGCGTTCCCAAACAGAGGACCTGAAGGATACGGGAGGGTCCTGAGGCTCTGGCTTTGTGGTCGCCATGCTTACGAGGCTGCGTCACTGAACGTGTGCTAATTCAGTTGCTACGGCAGTTCAGTTACGGCTCCGTAAACTGAGAAAACTGAGTTTTTAATTTTAGTTTTTAACTTTAGTTTTTAACTTTAGTTCCACATACAGAAATGTAGAAGAGAGGGCACACTGTATCTTGTCAAGTATCACTTTATTCACTGACGTTTCGGTCGACTGACCATCAGAGCGTAAAAAAAGTTAAGCATGTAACGCGTGTGGTTAAAGCTCAACCATATTCACCCGGATCACAACGCGCACCAGCCCAAACACCAGCCCGAACACCGGCCCGAACACCGGCCCAAACACCAGCCCGAACACCGGCCCGAACACAGGCCCAAACACCAGCCCCAAACACCGGCCCGAACACAGGCCCAAACACCAGCCCAAACACCGGCCCGAACACCAGCCCCAAACACCAGCCCGAACACCAGCCCCAAACACCAGCCCCAAACACCAGCCCCAAACACCAGCCCCAACACCAGCCCCAAACACCAGCCCCAAACACCAGCCCCAAACACCGGCCCGAACACAGGCCCAAACACCAGCCCGAACACCGGCCCGAACACAGGCCCAAACACCAGCCCAAACACCAGCCCAAACACCAGCCCAAACACCGGCCCAAACACCAGCCCAAACACCAGCCCAAACACCGGCCCGAACACCAGCCCCAAACACCAGCCCAAACACCAGCCCAAACACCAGCCCCAAACACCGGCCCCAAACACCAGCCCGAACACCAGCCCGAACACCAGCCCCAAACACCGGCCCGAACACCAGCCCAAACACCAGCCCCAACACCAGCCCAAACACCAGCCCCAACACCAGCCCGAACACCAGCCCCAAACACCGGCCCGAACACCGGCCCGAACACCAGCCCCAACACCAGCCCCAAACACCAGCCCAAACACCAGCCCGAACACCAGCCCCAACACCAGCCCAAACACCGGCCCGAACACCGGCCCGAACACCAGCCCCAACACCAGCCCAAACACCGGCCCCAACACCAGCCTAGCCCGAACACCAGCCCCAACACCAGCCCAAACACCGGCCCGAACACCAGCCCCAACACCAGCCCCAAACACCGGCCCCAACACCAGCCCCAAACACCAGCCCAAACACCGGCCCAAACACCAGCCTAGCCCGAACACCAGCCCGAACACCGGCCCAAACACCGGCCCAAACACCGGCCCCAAACACCGGCCCGAACACCAGCCCCAACACCAGCCCAAACACCGGCCCAAACACCGGCCCGAACACCGGCCCAAACACCAGCCCCAACACCAGCCCCAAACACCAGCCCGAACACCAGCCCAAACACCAGCCCAAACACCGGCCCGAACACCAGCCCCAAACACCAGCCCAAACACCGGCCCAAACACCAGCCCAGCCCGAACACCAGCCCGAACACCGGCCCGAACACCGGCCCAAACACCAGCCCGAACACCAGCCCAAACACCAGCCCGAACACCAGCCCAAACACCAGCCCAGCCCAAACACCGGCCCAAACACCAGCCCAAACACCGGCCCAAACACCAGCCCAAACACCGGCCCCAACACCGGCCCCAACACCAGCCCAAACACCGGCCCCAACACCGGCCCCAACACCGGCCCGAACACCAGCCCCAAACACCAGCCCAAACACCGGCCCGAACACCGGCCCAAACACCAGCCCCAACACCAGCCCCAAACACCAGCCCGAACACCAGCCCAAACACCAGCCCAAACACCGGCCCGAACACCAGCCCCAAACACCAGCCCAAACACCGGCCCAAACACCAGCCCAGCCCGAACACCAGCCCGAACACCGGCCCAAACACCGGCCCGAACACCAGCCCGAACACCGGCCCAAACACCAGCCCGAACACCAGCCCAAACACCAGCCCGAACACCAGCCCAAACACCAGCCCAGCCCAAACACCGGCCCAAACACCAGCCCAAACACCGGCCCAAACACCAGCCCAAACACCGGCCCCAACACCGGCCCAAACACCAGCCCAAACACCGGCCCCAACACCGGCCCCAACACCGGCCCGAACACCAGCCCCAAACACCAGCCCAAACACCGGCCCGAACACCGGCCCAAACACCAGCCCCAACACCAGCCCCAAACACCAGCCCGAACACCAGCCCAAACACCAGCCCAAACACCGGCCCGAACACCAGCCCCAAACACCAGCCCAAACACCGGCCCAAACACCAGCCCAGCCCGAACACCAGCCCGAACACCGGCCCAAACACCGGCCCGAACACCAGCCCGAACACCGGCCCAAACACCAGCCCGAACACCAGCCCAAACACCAGCCCGAACACCAGCCCAAACACCAGCCCAGCCCAAACACCGGCCCAAACACCAGCCCAAACACCGGCCCAAACACCGGCCCAAACACCGGCCCCAACACCGGCCCAAACACCAGCCCAAACACCGGCCCCAACACCGGCCCCAACACCGGCCCGAACACCAGCCCCAAACACCAGCCCAAACACCGGCCCGAACACCAGCCCAAACACCGGCCCAAACACCGGCCCCAAACACCAGCCCAAACACCGGCCCCAACACCGGCCCTAACACCGGCCCGAACACCGGCCCAAACACCAGCCCAAACACCAGCCCAAACACCGGCCCAAACACCGGCCCCGAACACCGGCCCCAAACACCGGCCCCGAACACCGGCCCCGAACACCAGCCCAAACACCGGCCCAAACACCAGCCCGAACACCGGCCCAAACACCGGCCCAAACACCGGCCCAAACACCGGCCCCAACACCGGCCCCGAACACCGGCCCCGAACACCGGGCCGAACACCGGGCCGAACACCAGCCCAAACGCCGGCCCGAACGTCCTGTAGCGAACACATGAACCCTTTGACCCCGAACACAACATACACAGCCTGCCCTGACTTTAAAACAGAGTAATCATTTGGTGATCTACGTGCTTTATAGTGTTAGTTGTAAAATGAGTTTTGTTGCATTAGTAACGTAACGAGAGCTCAACAGGCTGCACCTGCAGCGGTGGCAGCGGGTTGGGGGGGGGGGGGTGGGAGGGTATCGCGGTTATCGCGGTTCCGTCTTCCAGAAACACGACATGAGACTGTGTGTGTGTGTTGTGTGTGTTATGTGTATGTGTTTTCTTCCAGAACCCGGACACGAGACCGTGAACATTTGTATCATGGTTTCAGTCTTGGTTTCAGAACCGTTGTACTGTTAGTGTAAATGTGTGTTTGTGAGTGTGTGTGTGTGTGTGAGAGAGTGAGTTTTTATGTGTGCCTGAGTGATTATATATATGTGTGTGTGTAAGTGAGTGTGTGTGTATGTGTGTGTAAGTGAGTAGGTTTATGTGTGTGCCTGAGTGATTGTATGTGTGTGTGTGTGTGTGTGTGTGTGTGTGTGTATGTGTGTGTGTAAGTGAGTAGGTTTATGTGTGTGCCTGAGTGATGGTATATGTGTGAGTGTGTGTGTGTGTGTGTGTGTGTGTGTAAGTGAGTAGGTTTATGTGTGTGCCTGAGTGATTGTATATGTGTGTGTGTAAGTGACTGAGTCTGCATGTGTGTGTGTGTGAGAGTGTATACATATGGATGTGTGTGTAAGTGAGTGAGTTTATGAGTGTGTGTGTGAGAGAGTGTATACATATGGGTGTGTGTGTGTGTGTGTGTGTGTGTGAGAGTGTATACATATGGGTGTGTGTGTGTGTGAGAGAGAGTGTATACATATGGGTATGTGTGTGTGTGTGAGAGAGTGTATACATATGGGTATGTGTGTGTGTGTAAGAGAGTGTATACATATGGGTGTGTGTGTGTGTGTGTGTGAGAGAGTGTATACATATGGGGGTGTGTGTGTGTGTGAGAGAGAGTGTATACATATGGGTATGTGTGTGTGTGTGTGAGAGAGTGTATACATATGGGTATGTGTGTGTGTGTGAGAGAGTGTATACATATGGGTGTGTGTGTGTGTGTGAGAGAGTGTATACTTATGGGTATGTGTGTGTGTGTGAGAGAGTGTATACATATGGGTATGTGTGTGCGTGAGTGTGAGAGTGTATACATATGGGTGTGTGTCTGTGTGTGTGAGAGTGTATACATATGGGTGTGTGTGTGTGTGTGTGAGAGAGTGTATACATATGGGTATGTGTGTGTGTGTGAGAGAGTGTATACATATGGGTGTGTGTGTGTGTGTGAGAGAGAGTGTATACATATGGGGGTGTGTGTGTGCGTGAGAGAGAGTGTATACATATGGGTGTGTGTCTGTGTGTGTGTGTGTGTGTGTGTGAGAGAGAGTGTATACATATGGGTGTGTGTGTGACAGATTCCTGGAATAGTCTGCCATGCTGCAGTTTGTTGGTCTTTTTGACTCAGCTGTGAATAAAAGAATGCCTCTCCCTTTTGTTCAGCACTCTGACTCCCTTCCCGTTCTCCCATAATCCCCTGGCCTTTGTTCTGGAGGCTTACCGTAGCGGCCCACGTGGGCCCACGGCCGGATACACCCGGGCCCCTCTCTCTGTCCCCCTGGCGACGGACAGGTGGTTACTATAGTGACCAGAGGGCATCCATTCAGGGTTAATGACAGTAGACGCTGACAGGTCTGGCTGCAGGCTGTGTGTGTGTGTGTGTGTGTGTGTGTGTGTGTGAATGTTCTCTATCAGCAGGATTCTCCTGAGCTCATCAGTTCTGTGTTCCACTGGCTGTTGCCCCTGTGGGTGTTTTGTTGATGTTGAGTGTTTTTTTTTTTTCCAACTAATGAGGAGCATGGACAAGTCAATAAAGTGGAATGTGTGAGTGTGTGCGCGTGCGCGAGTGTGTGTGTGTGTGTGTGTGTGCGTGTGAGTGTGCGTGTGTGCGTGTGAGTGTGCGTGTGTGGGGTGAGTTCTGTAAAGTCAGTACAGTGTATGTTAGTTTATGGCAGTCTACTTTGTCATGTATCAGATAGAAGTCTCTGGTGAGAAAGGCCCTGGCCCTGGTCCTGGTCCTGGTCTGTGTGATTTGTACATAAACCAGTGAAGCTCATGTGACACAGCACTGAGGCATCTTTATTAATATTCTGTAACATTCTCTGAATTTTGACTCAGATGACTCACCTTTCTGATGTTCCCAATCCTGTGCTGAAGGCTCGGTGGGTTGGCTCCTCAAAAAAAAGAAAAGAATCGGTCGTTCTTTCCCACCTCTCTGAAGCTGAGAGCTGGTTTATCATAAATATCCCAGAACCGCTCTTATTTCTGTCTCTTATAAGAATTCTCACATTTTTCTGATTTTTGTAGATCTTGCCGGTGGTGGAGAGCCAGTTCCCCTTCTCTGAGGTCCCTGAGGCCTTCCTGAAGGTGGAGGGAGGCCACGCCCGTGGCAAGACCGTCATCACCCTCATAGAGGAAGAGGAGGGGGTGGAGTCAGTGGTGCCCCATGAGGAAGAAATGCCACCACCACCACAGACCAGTAGAGAACATAGTACAACATCACAAGCTCAGGACACAACGCACAGTGAAACAAAACAGCCAGAAACTGCAGAGAGTCTTCTGGAGCAAGCTGTGCTTGCCCAGGCTGTGTTTGCAGAGGCCATGGCCCAATCTGCACAGACAGCACAGGCTGAATCACCAGAGCCTGGAGAAATGATGCTGCCTGACATAGCAGGGCCTGTAGACACAGCACAGGCTGACACGGCACAGGCTGACACGGCACAGTCTGTAGAGACCTCAGAGGATGTTAAAACAGAAACAGCTGAGCCTGTAAAAATGTCACAGTCTGATGAGGAACAGTTATTAGATAGGGCAGAGCCAATGGAACTGGCACAGGCTGACATAGCGCCATCTGTAGACACAGCACAGGCTGACATAGCACCGTCAGTAGACACAGCACAGGCTGACATAGCACCGTCAGTAGACACAGCACAGGCTGACATAGCACCATGTGTAGACACAGCACAGGCTGTAGACTCAGCAGAGCCTGTGGAAATGAGAGAAACTGTGCAAATGGAGCCTGAGGCAGCAGGAGAGGAAAGTGCTGACAGATCACAGGCCAACGTTACACAGTCTGTAGAGAGAACACCGCCTGATGAAACTGTGCAGAGCGAGGACGTGATGGGGGTGGAAAGGGAGCGGGCTGAAACTGTGCAGGCAGAGGCTGCAGAGAGACAGGAGCTCTCTCAGCCGAAGGACAGTGGGCCACAGGGAGAGCCCCCGGCAGGGGCAGGACCAGCCAACACAGCTTAGAGTTACTGCACGTGACACAGGCAACAGACACAGCTCAGCTCAGCACAGAGACGAGAGAAATGCCGGACTCATTCTGCAGGATATTAAAGGGACATTTACCTGTGATACATTTACCGTCACAAACAAAACTAAAGTTAAACTGTGGACAGCTGCACTGTCAGGAGTCTGAACCTTCATTCTTACCCTGCTCATGGTCATGACATAAGCCCAACTGTCGCACTGTGATACCAGATATGCTTGACTGACTGACCAGTTTTAAGCACTAGTGAATATTACCGAAGCCACAGAGAAACACAGAAATAAACGTATCCGATGCATCGAGAGTGAGTTTTAGAGCTAAAGAGAAGCAACAGTATTAACAGTTTTTGAAAGTTACTTTTGATTGATCATTAGGTCACAGTGTGACCTTTAGGAAAGGCAATGTGACCTTTAGGAAAGGCGGGTGTAGGACTGGGAGGACCTGTTTTGTTTTCTGTTCCTTTTGTTCATCTTGATTTGAAAGCTCATGTAACGTGTGAGAAACGGTGTTTTGGCAGAGCTTGGTCTGGTTTGTTTCAACATGAACACTCCTCACAGTGACTCAACCTCTGCTCCCAACCTGCTCTGCACTGAATGCTCAGCCGCAGGACCGCTGCATGTTGGGAGTTTGGTTTAAATAAAAACACAAATAATTGTTTATTGGAATTAGTGACGATATTCACTTACTTGTCAAAGGTAATAAAGGGCAATTACATCAAGGCTCCCTCACTGAGACAGTGGTTGTTTATTAATATTAAATACTGGGTGGCAAATTTCATCTAAACTGTTTATTTAAATGACCTCTATTACGTATACACAGGTCACGTGGCCACGACAGCGGCTGTTTCTACCGTCCGTCATATTATAAAACATCAGTTATTTTTTTCCACGGTGTCCATACTCCACCGTGAGTAGCGCTTGTGTGAAGTTAACGACGTTGACTAGAAAATAGAACTAACAAAGTGATTTCATTCTCTTTTATGCGCTGAAAATCGGAAAAGAGTATGCAATATAAATTCACGTGATTTGTGTACACAGAAAAGAGACTTCACTCGGTAAACTACATGTAGCGGTCGCTACAGTGACGCAGAGAAGGGACGTACCTCATCGGGAATGACACACACACACACACACACACACACACACACACACACCACAACACCACATCACCACAGCGTAAACCTAATAATGTAGCCACTCGGTGACTGCCGCTCCTTCGTGCCCCACTGATATGTTTTAACGGTCAGCGGTTTTAAAAAGTGTGTTTAAAACGAAGAGTCACGTGGTACACTGAATCCCGACCTCTCAAAAAACGACAGTGAATGCAGTCTTTTCTGTGAAAACACCTTTCAATGGACAGAATAGTATACATAAACCAAAATTCTGAAAAAAACTGAACATTTTAAACAGATTAGCTGTTTAATTATGTCATAAACGTTTTACATGAAAACACTGGTTTCAAGTATGCAGATAAGTAGTGCTGAGTCTTCAGTCCTTAAGAATTTGATAGGTGCTTGTTTGTTCCAAGGCTTCGTTCTAATCCCACTGAATCTGTGTCTCCAGCAGCAGACATTATTGACCTGAGACTGTTCAGTGAAATCCATTCTTCATTTCTTAAACTGAAGCTTAGTACTTGCTCTTAAAAAAGACATTTTTGGAGTGAAGAGGTGCTATGCCTGAAATTTACCAGTCAATTGGGGGGGGGGGGGGGGGGGGGGGGGGGGGGGGGGGTGGGGGGTTGGGTTGGGGGTCTTCCAAAATATATTCAAATCAAGTAGGTTGAGTTTTTATCTGTCTGCAGTATTTACAGCACCGAAGGCCACTCTACACACACCCCCGACCCCTCTGAGTCCTCTGCCCTGTCTGACAGTCACAGCAGCTCCACAGACCATCTCTGATTGGCTTTTCTGGGGTGGAACTCGTTGAGAATGACTTGGTGTTTATCGTACTGCTGGCCACCTGAAAGGAAGAGGAAGGAGGACAAAATCAGAAGATGTCCACACAGAACCTCTGGCCAAACACAGGGGCTCCTCCATTTACGATGGGGTTATGTCCCGATAAACACGTAACCTCTGGCCAAACACAGGGGCTCCTCCATTTACGATGGGGTTATGTCCCGATAAACACGTAACCTTTGGCCAAATA
>NC_044502.1:1115000-1125000 GCF_902362185.1 Chanos chanos | reverse complement strand
ACTCATTATCAGAGGGTTAAGTGTCACATCCTTTCAGTGGCTCTGAATTCACATTAAGTGTTTTCTTCTGCTACTGATTCTACAAAGGCATGTTTTGGAGTCCATTATCCAAATTATAATAGAAACATATGATGTATTCTGTAAAACATTCTGTATCTATCTGCATGCAGAGTATCTCACTGCACTAACAACTGACATCTGTCAGAATTCACAAACATGAGCGACTCTGTCTCTCTGTCTGTCTGTCTGTCTGTGTCTCTTTCTGTCCGTCTCTGTGCCTGTTTGTCTCCCTGTCTGTCTGTCTCCCTGTCTGTCTGTCTCCCTGCCTGTCTGTCTCTCTGCCTGTCTGCCTCTCTGTCTGTCTGTGCTTTCAGTCACTGTGTGTGTACGCTGTGGATTTCTCTCACCATAGTTACGGGCATTACTGAGGAGATTTTTGAGTTCTGCCCTCCCCAGTCCTCCGGGCAGCTGTACAGGCCTTTCTCCAGAACGTACATCTGTCCGGAAAACTCCGCCTCTTCAAACGCCACCCACCTGCAGCGCAGAGAACACAGCCCACCTGTCATCCAGCGTCGCCCGTCAGAAATGGTTAATCCCACCAGAACTGGTTAATCCCATTAGAAAAGAACCCCACTGACCGTGAATATGAGAATAATGACAGTTTTCCTCAGCCTCATTTGGACAAATGCCCACGCGGTCAGAGTCACAGCAGGTGGATGTTTGACAGAGGGCAGTGTTAATGCAGAGCCCTGTGTCACTGTGACTGAGCACATCTGCCCTGTTAACACTCTCAGGACCTGACCGTAAAACTGCTCTATCTCTGTTTACCCCAGATATGAATAATTCATTTTTGTTATTTGCATAAAAGGGTCATCCCAAAGGTGTTTGGCCCTTGGGCAGATGTTGGACGGATGAAATATGACTAACTAGCACAAGGAAATGTCGCAAGAATGTTTGAAATTATTAGAATCTGTGTTAACACATACACACACACACACACGCACACCACAAAGGGTTTATTTGGGTTAGGTGTGTGAAGGGTGTGTCATGTGAGCAAATTCCAACTTTTACACAACCTAACCCACAATCACCCACCCACACACACACATACACAAACACACACACACACACACACACACACACACACACACACACACACACATACACACCAGCCCTCTAAGCATTCTCTCTGGTCAGAAATCCACCCAGAGCACGGATTAAGCAAATGTACCTGAAACTGTCACCAGAATAGGATTGGCTACAGATCAGACAGAGCAGTGAATCAGTGAAGACATAAGAATTCTGTCCAGCACAGGCCACACCAGCAGGGCAGGTTACACTCAGTGACACACAGTCAGCATCTGCTTATGCACACAAAACATGTGCCCTGATTTTCCCTCCTTGTATTTCATTATCTTATTTTCTCTTCAGTACCAATGCACCGCTGACAGAATGCACAGAAACGCACTGGTGTGTAAGAGAGTCCACAACTCTCCACAACCAAAACTGGAACTGGAACTGGAACTGTTCTTACTCTGCCCTCACACTGCACACCGGAGCACAGTCCTCAGAGACACCAAGGATTCCCGTACGGGTGGGACATGACCACACACACACACACACATGCCTCTACAAAACCGTGACATTCCTGACAAAGAAAAAGGAGCAAACCCAAACAGGTTCCAACACAAACCATGTGACCCTATTCTGTTAAACAGAGCAGAGCCAAGCTGCCAGACTGTCTGTAAATAGCACAGTCTAAAACTGCACTGTTACTACTGCACTGAGTCTAAAACTGCACTGTTACTACTGCACTGAGTCTAAAACTGCACTGTAACTACTGCACTGAGTCTAAAACTGCACTGTCACTGCACTGAGTCTAAAACTGCACTGTCACTACTGCACTGAGTCTAAAACTGCACTGTCACTGCACTGAGTCTAAAACTGCACTGTCACTGCACTGAGTCTAAAACTGCACTGTCACTACTGCACTGAGTCTAAAACTGCACTGTCACTACTGCACTGAGTCTAAAACTGCACTGTTACTGCACTGAGTCTAAAACTGCACTGTTACTACTGCACTGAGTCTGAAACTGCACTGTTACTACTGCACTGAGTCTAAAACTGCACTGTTACTACTGCACTGAGTCTAAAACTGCACTGTTACTACTGCACTGAGTCTAAAACTGCACTGTTACTACTGCACTGAGTCTAAAACTGCACTGTTACTACTGCACTGAGTCTAAAACTGCACTGTTACTACTGCACTGAGTCTAAAACTGCACTGTCACTGCACTGAGTCTAAAACTGCACTGTCACTACTGCACTGAGTCTGAAACTGCACTGTTACTACTGCACTGAGTCTAAAACTGCACTGTCACTGCACTGAGTCTAAAACTGCACTGTTACTGCTGCACTGAGTCTAAAACTGCACTGTCACTACTGCACTGAGTCTAAAACTGCACTGTTACTGCACTGAGTCTGAAACTGCACTGTCACTGCACTGAGTCTAAAACTGCACTGTCACTGCACTGAGTCTGAAACTGCACTGTCACTGCACTGAGTCTAAAACTGCACTGTCACTGCACTGAGTCTGAAACTGCACTGTCACTGCACTGAGTCTGAAACTGCACTGTTACTGCTGCACTGAGTCTGAAACTGCACTGTTACTACTGCACTGAGTCTAAAACTGCACTGTTACTACTGCACTGAGTCTAAAACTGCACTGTTACTACTGCACTGAGTCTAAAACTGCACTGTTACTACTGCACTGAGTCTAAAACTGCACTGTTACTACTGCACTGAGTCTAAAACTGCACTGTTACTACTGCACTGAGTCTAAAACTGCACTGTTACTACTGCACTGAGTCTAAAACTGCACTGTCACTGCACTGAGTCTAAAACTGCACTGTCACTACTGCACTGAGTCTGAAACTGCACTGTTACTACTGCACTGAGTCTAAAACTGCACTGTTACTGCTGCACTGAGTCTAAAACTGCACTGTCACTACTGCACTGAGTCTAAAACTGCACTGTTACTGCACTGAGTCTGAAACTGCACTGTCACTGCACTGAGTCTAAAACTGCACTGTCACTGCACTGAGTCTGAAACTGCACTGTCACTGCACTGAGTCTAAAACTGCACTGTCACTGCACTGAGTCTGAAACTGCACTGTCACTGCACTGAGTCTGAAACTGCACTGTTACTGCTGCACTGAGTCTAAAACTGCACTGTAACTACTGCACTGAGTCTAAAACTGCACTGTCACTGCACTGAGTCTAAAACTGCACTGTCACTACTGCACTGAGTCTAAAACTGCACTGTCACTGCACTGAGTCTAAAACTGCACTGTCACTGCACTGAGTCTAAAACTGCACTGTCACTACTGCACTGAGTCTAAAACTGCACTGTCACTACTGCACTGAGTCTAAAACTGCACTGTTACTGCACTGAGTCTAAAACTGCACTGTTACTACTGCACTGAGTCTGAAACTGCACTGTTACTACTGCACTGAGTCTAAAACTGCACTGTTACTACTGCACTGAGTCTAAAACTGCACTGTTACTACTGCACTGAGTCTAAAACTGCACTGTCACTGCACTGAGTCTAAAACTGCACTGTCACTACTGCACTGAGTCTGAAACTGCACTGTTACTACTGCACTGAGTCTAAAACTGCACTGTCACTGCACTGAGTCTAAAACTGCACTGTTACTGCTGCACTGAGTCTAAAACTGCACTGTCACTACTGCACTGAGTCTAAAACTGCACTGTTACTGCACTGAGTCTGAAACTGCACTGTCACTGCACTGAGTCTAAAACTGCACTGTCACTGCACTGAGTCTGAAACTGCACTGTCACTGCACTGAGTCTAAAACTGCACTGTCACTGCACTGAGTCTGAAACTGCACTGTCACTGCACTGAGTCTGAAACTGCACTGTTACTGCTGCACTGAGTCTGAAACTGCACTGTTACTACTGCACTGAGTCTAAAACTGCACTGTTACTACTGCACTGAGTCTAAAACTGCACTGTTACTACTGCACTGAGTCTAAAACTGCACTGTTACTACTGCACTGAGTCTAAAACTGCACTGTTACTACTGCACTGAGTCTAAAACTGCACTGTTACTACTGCACTGAGTCTAAAACTGCACTGTCACTACTGCACTGAGTCTGAAACTGCACTGTTACTACTGCACTGAGTCTAAAACTGCACTGTCACTGCACTGAGTCTAAAACTGCACTGTTACTGCTGCACTGAGTCTAAAACTGCACTGTCACTACTGCACTGAGTCTAAAACTGCACTGTTACTGCACTGAGTCTGAAACTGCACTGTCACTGCACTGAGTCTAAAACTGCACTGTCACTGCACTGAGTCTGAAACTGCACTGTCACTGCACTGAGTCTAAAACTGCACTGTCACTGCACTGAGTCTGAAACTGCACTGTCACTGCACTGAGTCTGAAACTGCACTGTTACTACTGCACTGAGTCTAAAACTGCACTGTTACTACTGCACTGAGTCTAAAACTGCACTGTTACTGCACTGAGTCTAAAACTGCACTGTTACTACTGCACTGAGTCTAAAACTGCACTGTTACTACTGCACTGAGTCTAAAACTGCACTGTTACTACTGCACTGAGTCTAAAACTGCACTGTTACTACTGCACTGAGTCTAAAACTGCACTGTCACTGCACTGAGTCTAAAACTGCACTGTCACTACTGCACTGAGTCTGAAACTGCACTGTTACTACTGCACTGAGTCTAAAACTGCACTGTCACTGCACTGAGTCTAAAACTGCACTGTTACTGCTGCACTGAGTCTAAAACTGCACTGTCACTACTGCACTGAGTCTAAAACTGCACTGTTACTGCACTGAGTCTGAAACTGCACTGTCACTGCACTGAGTCTAAAACTGCACTGTCACTGCACTGAGTCTGAAACTGCACTGTCACTGCACTGAGTCTAAAACTGCACTGTCACTGCACTGAGTCTGAAACTGCACTGTCACTGCACTGAGTCTGAAACTGCACTGTTACTACTGCACTGAGTCTAAAACTGCACTGTTACTACTGCACTGAGTCTAAAACTGCACTGTTACTGCACTGAGTCTAAAACTGCACTGTTACTACTGCGTCAACAGAAACACATATTCTTCACTGTTCCTCACATCTATGCATTCACACAGAAATGCTCTAAAGTGTAACTCAGAGAAAAACCTGGGCCAAAAACAGTTCTATAAAACTATTTCCACTATCACGTAGTTATATAAAAACAACAACCATGAACTATTGCTATAATTACCTATAATCTCTATTTTGTCTGTTTTGGGTTGGGCTGCCTTTGTGTCATTTACATAAACATGTTTGGTCATGGTAATATTTTTATAGGTCACAAGTTCATTTTTTAAGCCAATAATAGCAATGAACTGAATAATGTCATTTCTGTTAGACCGGCAAATTAATGTCTTTTTCTTAAGGGAACGAACCCCGCATTCAGCCGGGACTTGATTTATAAATCACTCCCATCCGAAACCAAAAATCAGAAATCTACTTCACTGCAATTGTCCCCACAGTGCCATGAACAGAGAATTACAGGCAGAGTTACTCGAGCCACCAATGCACTCACACAAAACCACCTCAGGCCAACACTCAGGCAGTAAGTCAGTCTACATACCAACGAACGCATTCAGTTTCCCTTTGGAATGAAAAATGATGAGAATTCTCTCTTAAGGACTACGGATCAGAGTCCAAAGGAAAGCCGTCTGTCTCAGTTTGTAGGGCAGGACTGCTGGTATAGATTCACTCAAACAGTCACGCGATTCCGTTGTCATGGTGCGGATGACCCTCTCCTTCAGGCGTGTCATGTGACTCCAGGAAACTCATAACTTGTAAAAATGCAACTCGTAACGTGTAAAAACAGTGGGCTGGTTTCAGACAGTTTTTCTGTGTGCTCACCTTACTCACTCAGCAGAGGGGAGCTGCCACGCAAACGTAATAATGACAAGACTACAGGTAATCTGGTAATCTGGTAATCTTCAAGCAGAAGTTAAGCAGAAGCAGAAGTTGAGAGAATGCGGACTCACACTCCTTCTAGAACTTCGACGGACTGGCTCTGCAGGCCATAGCCTGTGTCCGCCAGGTTGGGTACAGGACCCAGGAGGTCGATGTTGACGCCCCTCTCTCCGAAATCCAACTCACTGAACATCTTCATGTGCGGGGAGAGGAAGTCCTGCAAAACAGGGCAAACGCTCAGAAACTGTCCAATACAAATTCCACCTCTGCCAGATTTAAGGAAGTAGTTTACGAGTTTGGCACAGAGTCGTGAATCTGGCGCTGGAGTATATGTTTCCTGGCATTGTCCAGGCCTGGGCACGTGGAACACGAGCCAATCACAATCCTCAGGAGACGGCTGGTTAAAATAGCACTCACCGATACGATGGGCTGTATGGACCAGAGGTTTTCACTGTCCCCTCCCCAGTCCTTCCAGTCCAAATACTCCCCTTCCTCCAGTATGTAGTGGGGCCCCTCAAAGCCGGGCTGCTCATATCCCACCCACCTGAGACACACACATGGGCAGGAAAACTGTGTCTGAATACGGATTCTCACTGTAACACTCATCTCCACACGGGCAGGAATACTGAGTCTGGGATTCTCACTGTAACACTCATCTCCACACGGGCAGAAAAACTGAGTCTAAATACAGATTCTCACTGTAACACTCATCTCCACACTGCTGTCTAGCCGTTAGGTTCACATATCTCTCACCTAACAGAACATTACTCAGTGTTTAGCGATTGCTCCTGATTGGCATTGAATATGTCAGTTATTCTGTGTGTGTCTTTTGTGGACAAGAAATGAGATGAGAGACAATGATCAGTAAGACACTGATTATGCAGAAACAGAGAGAGACAGAGAGAGAGAGAGATAGAGATGGGAGGATGGTGAGAGAGGGCTGGAAAGAGATGAAAAGAGACAAAGAGAGATGAAGAGAGAGATGGAGAGATAGAGAGAGACAGGTGTAATGCCATACAGGCCACTGATGATCTTCATGGATCCCACAGATGACAGTGTGTGTGTTCCCTCGTTAGGTTCCTCAGAATGCTCCTCTCCAAAACTGTACACCTCCCCCTGCACCTCCACACAACGGCCTTCTAAACCCGCTCTCTCATAAAGGAGAGCCTGATAGAGAGAGAGAGAGAGAGAGAGAGAGGTCTTTCACTCTGTTTAGGTATTGTTGCATTGCATACATGTACTGTATTGCTCTGATGTGGTGTATGACTGGACAGCTCTGTGTACAGGCTGAAGGATTTCAAACAGACATTAACACCTCAAACAAACAGAGAAAAGATACACACCTTCACTTCACTTGGGTTTTCCACTTTCAAACCGCCCTGCAAGACACACAGGTGACATTTAGGAGTCTCAGGCAGTAAAGGTCACTCTGACAGAGCTGTAATCGGCTCTTTCTTCACAGTGGATTATTCTAGATTTGTGTATTTAGACATGAAACAAGGCTGGTGAAACGGGTTCAACTTCGACTGTATGTGTGCGTGTGTGCGTGTGTTTGTGTGCGCGCGTGTGTTTGTGTGTGTTTGTGTGTGTGTGTGTGTGAGTGTGTGAGTGTGTGTGTGCGTGTGTCTGTGTGTGTGTGTGTGCGTGTGTGTGTGTGTGTGTGTGTGTGCGTGCGTGCGTGTGTGTGTGTGTGTGTGCATGTGTGTGTGTGCGTGTGTGTGTGTGCATGTGTGCGTGCGAGTGTGTGTGCGTGTGTGTGTGTGCGTGTGTGTGATCTGATGACATATAAACAGAACAACCATTTCACTCAAGTAAATCGCACATGCTGAAAAAGTACGAATCTTTCACCATAAAATGTCAGAAAAAAAATCTCCTTCAAAAATGTGAGTGTGTCAGAGAGCTCCTGTGTGGATCAGAGGGCCGGGGCGAGATGTTTACTGAGACAGATGAACGGACACACAAGACTGTTCTGAGACCTGTGGGGTAGAGAAGCGCTGAGGAAAACACAGAGGACGCAGCTGCAGCACAATCAGTGATGAATGCCAGGCGGATGTTGGGTACCGGAGAATCAGACTGTATCGCTGTCAGGTTCTCACGACCTTCGGCTTTGATGCTTCCCCATTCTTTGTTTTTGGCATCCTTCAAAGAGCAAAGCGCTGGAGGGCAACTACTTAATAACGACACAATTACTTCTGAAAGACAAAGTGAACAACCTGTCCTCAGTCAGGGTGAGAGAAGACCTGCGTTTAGCCAATCATCTTCTCCAGCTTTTCACGAGCTGACGGGCGAGACCAGACAAGAGGCCAGCACCTGACTGACTCCCACTGTAAAACGGACCCGAAGGCTGGGTTGAGTAGTGCAGTTTTGTATCTCAACCAAAGTTTGGAAGGCTATGAGACTCTTAACAGATATAACTAAACGCTACGAGACTCTCACAGATATAACTACTGAAGTGTAGAAGCCTATGAGATTCTCACAGATATAACTACTGAAGCAGGAGGGAAAATTCTGGCTGATCTGAATGAACCTGAACGCTGTTTGAGCTTTCGACTGAATCTCCATCTCTTCATCTAAAGCAGTCTTTCTCCTGCACATCTGCCATCTCAGAGGGTTTCGCTCCAGGTCTTGTCTGGCACACGCGGTTTTAATATCGCAATAATCTGGAGTTCGTCATAAATCTGGACGGGGCTGAATCAGGCTATTGTTAGATTACAACTGCAGTAAAGTCCCACTGAAGGGTTTCTCTCTCTCTCGGGGGAGGGAAGTTTAAGCAGTGATCCACAACATCCTGTTATTTTCTCTCTCTTTACTCCGCGTGGTGAACTCCTCCCGTTTCCCCCGTCACAGCCCTGGACCCTTTCACTCACTCTGTAAACACAGCGCTGGTCTCTTACCATGCGGAGAGCCCGAACTGAGCCCACGGCGGGGTAAGGGAACCCCCAGGCGTCCGGACAGGGGTACTCTCCTGCCTCCAGCACCGCCATCAGCCCCTGGAACCCAGGCTCACTGTACACCATCCATCTGCACAGAGACACGACAAACACCTCCAGCGTTACAGAAAAATGAGAGATCAAAAGTTACGTGAGACAGCGCTCTCGAAACTCATCTCCTCAGACGCAGCTACATACACAAATACAGATTATATTTGATAATCAATGTTTTTACGCGCTTACTGTTTCTGATTTGCATTTCCATAATTTGTTATACGTGTCTACAAATCTCATTATGTACAAGTTAACTGCCGAGGACATATTTGCATATGAAGGTTTGACTAAGCAGATCCTGTTTAATGTTTGCAAATCAAGGTCTATATTCACACCTGCTTGTCCATCTGTCTGTGGATCTTTCAGAGAGAGGGTAAGAGAGAGTGTGTGTGTGTGAGAGAATGAGAGAGAGAGTGTGTGTGTGTGTGTGTGTGTGTGTGTGTGTGTGTGTGTGCATGCGTGTGCGTGCATGCATACATGCGTGTGCGTGCATGTGCGTGTGTGCGTGTGTGTGTCTGAAGAGAGAGTTTTATCTCTGAAATGTGACTCTTCTCTCTCACGTGTGAAGACACACAATGTTGACTCTCCTGTCAGTATAGTCTCTGCTAACACCAGCCTCTCTCTGTTTCTCTCACACAACCTCTCTCTGTATCTACCTCTCTAAAAGAGCCTCTCACTCTCTCCCTCTCTCTCTCTTTCTCTTGCTTTCTCTCTTGCTCTCTCTCTCTCTCTCTTGCGCGCTCTCTCTCTCTCCCTCTCTCTCTCTTTCTCTTGCTTTCTCTCTTGCTCTCTCTCTCTCTCTCTTGCTCTCTCTCTCTCTCTCTTTCTCTCTCTCCCTAAAACAGAGCCTTTCTCTCTTACTTTCTCTTTCTCCCTCCCTCTAAAACAGAGCCTCTCTCTCTCTCTTGCTCTCTCTCTTAAACAGAGGCTCTCTCTCTCTCTCTCTCTCACTCTCTCTCTTAAACAGAGGCTCTCTCTCTCTCTCTCTCTCTCTCT
>NC_044502.1:1105000-1110000 GCF_902362185.1 Chanos chanos | reverse complement strand
CCTCCTGACCCCCTTCATTACCTCGGAGTAACAGTGACCTACACAAGATGCTTTTCCGTTCAACGCCTTTCCTTTTGGGCTTTCCTTCTGGTGCGTCTCCCGTGTTTTCCGAATCATTCTGCCTGGATAAGAGTGATAGGGAGGAGGAGAAGTCCCTCCTCTTGCGCAAGCCGATCTGGAACTCGGCCGGATCAAAGACTTTCTCAAATCGATCCTCCTGGATTGCAGGCAAGGCAAAGGGAGGTGCCTGGGATTTCAGGAAACTGTGTTTACGTAGTGGCAGAGTGAAGGGGGAGCTATACTTTTTAATGTTGTTTATGAAGTCGTCTGGGTCAAACTCTCCGGACACATCCAGCAGGTTTGACTCGCTAACAGAGGAAGTGAGTTTAGACGCTTGGATCTGCGGCTTCTGTTTGGGCGATCTGCTAAGGTCTACATCCAGCCAGCTGGAGGGAGAGGCACCGTCCAGGGATGGTCGGCCAGGGGGCAAGGGTACCTCTGGAAGCAGGATCCGGTTAGACCCAATGTCCTTTCTCCTTGTGACAGCATCAGGGGATGGAGGAGTCTTTGGTGTGGTTTTGGCTGGGATTAGAAGAGAGGGTGATTTTGCATTAGGGGAGACTTTGGGGGAGGAGGACTTAGTACTGTCTGGGCTAGAGGAGGAGGATTTCTCTTTGATGAAGCTGGAGGGAGGGATTGATTTGTTTGCTGCATCTGAGAAAGGATGAGGTGATGGTTTCTGATTGGCTGAGGTATTATTAGTTTTTGTTAACCGGGCAGGGGAAGGTTTCTCATCGGCTGAGTGACGTAAAGAAACCTTCCCATTGTCAGAATTGGGGGAAGCAGCTGATTTTTCATTAGCTGAACTAGGGACAGATTTTTCGTCATTAACACTGGATGAAACAGAAGATTTCTCCTCGGTTGAGTTTGGGAGAGCAGATTCTTTAGTGCTGGCAGCAGGTGAATGCTCAGGCAACAGGGAGGTCTTCTGATTTTCACTCTGAGAATCTGCCTCTGAGCTGCTCTGCCCGTTTAAAGCGGGTTTAATCTCTGAATGAGTGGTTGTGTCTGCACCCGTCATGATCTCCGCTGTCTTCTGCCCCTCTGACACTATGTTTGCGGTTGCTGTTTCACTCGCTCCTTTTCTCTCCGTTTCCCGTCGCTGTATTTTAGTCCTGTTGTCTCCCTCCTTGTTCTCTGACTGGACAGAGATGGGACACTGTTCCTGATTCTGCACTTCCTTTCCTGTGTCTAAGAGAGCAGGAGGGGCAGGATCATGTTCTTTTTGTAGCTCCAAATTCTGGCCCTCACTGCCTTTTGATGAAGCGCGAGGTAAAGTTTCACTGGCTGTGGTATGTGTTTCAAGCTTCTGCCCTGTTGAAGAGTCAGCGTTTGGTGTTTTCTGCCTTTTGGAGGAAGACATGTCCAGCTCATGACTCAGACTGGTTGAATGGGGTGGAGCTTGGCTTTTTGAACTGCTCTGGGAGGAAACAGAGACCTTGCCACTCACATTTTCTAAAGTTACTCCACTGACAGATGGCTCTTTTGTCCTGCCCGGGCCAGGCTCAGCGTCTAAAGACAACGGTTCTGTTGAGCCCTTTTCAGTGGTACCTGCTCTGCTCTGAAGTTGCGCTTTTTCTGTCACTTGATTCTTTTTTCCCACAGCGAAAGTAACACCCGAGCTTTGTTCTCCGCTGCTGGCCTGAGCGCTCTTTTCCACATTAGAACTCTCATCCACCGTTTGCCTTTCTACTGCATCTGAATCCTTCCTGGATGTGTCTTCTTGCACAATCACACCTTTGCTTGTTTTAGGTGTATCTTTAGTACCATCTGTGTCTTCAAGAGTCTGCTTATCTTCCTTCTGAGACACATCTTGGGCAGAGTCCGTGGACATGTTAGGGACAGGGGCTGCCGTTTCTGTGTGTTTCTTGGGTGAAGGTTCTGCCCGTGCTGATGGAGTCTGGATCACTGGCTGCCCGGTTAATGAAGAACATTCATCACCACCGTTGTTTTCCTTTACTTTTTCTTCTCCTTCCTTTTTCACGGTGGTTTTCCATGAAGGAGCGTGTTTGTCGGTCTCTTTGAACGAGCCTTCAGATTTGTTTTTTTCGGGCGGCGCCGTCACATCTGAGCTTTTGTCCGACTGTCTCTCTTGGACTTTTTCTGGGCGTTTTTGAGTTAGTGAACCACTGTCTGTGGATGAGTCACTCTGTGAGGGCAGTGTTTTGGGAATTCTCTCTGGCCTCTTTGTGGTGCTGTCTTTATTTTTTTTCTTTGCTTGTTGGTTTGTGTTTTCCCTTTTCTCCTCTGTGTTCTCAGCCTTCCTCACGTTCTCAGTACCTGTCTCCTCAGGGGTACCTTCCACAGAACCGCCATCAGGACAGGTGGGCTGCAGTTTGTCTGTTTCGTCGACAGAAACAACATCCTTTCCCTGTGTTGGCTGAACATTGGCTAAATTGCTTTCATTTTCTTGACTGCATTTAAAAGGTGGTTCTTCTTTGGCGTCCGACTTCTTCACTGACTTGCTAGAATCTTTATCGTCGGATGCTTGCGAAACGCTTCCAGTTTTACCACTAAGATCTGACGTTGGACCTGAAGCATTCTTTAAGGATGTTAAATCGTCTTCCTGTTTACTATGCGCCGTTTCTGTTTTGTCTGCTCCAGCGTCGCTCGACCGCTGAGTGCCCTCTTTGCTTCTCCTCTTCTTAGACTTGGAGGCAGACCTCTGTGGAAGTTTAGTTATCTGTGTGTCAGTGGACTCAGAGGACACTGAAACCTTTTCACCATGGCCTGGCTTCTCCTCCTCTTTAGCAGAGCTCTGCGTGTTTGTAACCTGTGGTTCAGGAGGAATTTCTCGCTCTTTCCTTGCATTCTGGGTTTTGAAGTCAGTTTGATCTACAGCATGAACAGGTTTGGCAGTTAGAGAGCTGCTTTCCTGTAGTTCCAGTTCCGATACAGTCTTTTTAGTGTTCCTAGAGGAAACAGTCTTATCTTCATCAGAGGTCTTCACGGACTTGATCTGATCTTTTCCTTGCTTTGACGCTGCATTAGACTTTGCTGATTTAGACTGTCCAGTGACTGCCTGTTTTGAATGGACATCAGCACCGGACTTCAGACGCTGTCGAACTTTCACGTCTTCTAGAGAAGCCGCGATAAAGTTCCTGGCCCGTTCCCTGACAGACTGAGGCTGACTTTCGCTGTCTCTGATTGGAGGAGCTGAGCTGGAGCGTCCCTCGACTGATTTAGCCTGCCCAGTTTTAGAGCCTTGGTTCTGGCCCAGTTCCTTCAGCCTCTCAGATACCTTTCTTGCCGGAGAGACATCCAGGTTTCTGACGGAAGAGGGTGCCTTGGTGGTCCCAGTTTCAACCCTTTGTTCGAAGAGGCTGATCTTGTCGGCGATGCGACCCTTGTTCTGCATGAGCCGCTGTGCGTTGTTTTCTGTCTTCACGTCGCCAGACCTGTAAAAACGCACAGAGCGCAGTTCAAATCAAAGTCGTTATTACGTTCTTTCCTCTCCTCTCAAAGCCATCCTTATCTACTCTTTGATATTCTCTCGCTCTATTCCTCTATCCCTCTATTCTGTCTGTCTTACCTATCTCAGGTAAATTCAGCAACAGTTCCATTAGAAAGAAATTACGTCCTTCACAAGCAGTTGGTTTACAGTTCAGCATGCAGTTCAGCATGTACACACTAAACATACCGCCAACACAATAAAGGCCCATGTTTTTTCATTTCTAACTGTAATACGTAGAGCAATAAACTGTTCTGCTCTTCATTGAAAGGTCTTTAAAAACAGCAGTTAAAATCAGCTGAGAGGCTTCAGAACAACTACAGAGGCCCCACGGGAATGTAAGGAAAAATTTGAAGAAACGTAATTGTTGTATAATTGCCTTATTATGCGGCAATTACCGAACCATTTTTGGGAATAATTAACTCACTTGCGGTATTGTTAGCATTCACGCTGGGGCTCTAATACTAAAGAAAACAGATGTGGAAGTAACAGACTGTCTGTGCCCAGAGAACTGATTAAATCTCTGGATTCCCCCATACCAGTGGTGGTGATGGTACAGTCTCATTCACCATGTTACTAGTACCCATTATGAAAGAACTACCAGACATTGTTAAAAAAGAAGAACAAGAACAGACTGGTTTTTATATTGTTTGTATTTTTCTGTTCCTGTCCATTTGTTTCTTCAGTGTAACATTACAAAGATTTTAACAACTGTTCAGTTTACTTCTTTCATCACCCAACAGAGACCTGTCTGAGGAGATCTTTGTTCAGTGACCAGTGGGAGTGAGGGTTCACCCAGGCCTTGGCCTAGGGCATCCCAAACAGCCTGAAACGACAGAGTGTTTTCTGTGCTCAGCTCTTAAAATGAAAAGAATGACTCAGTGACACGTGTTTATGTTTATGGTACTTTCACGTCACCTCATTACCTCATTTGTGTATCAGACTGAGAAACGGAGAGACATCAAATTTTGACACTTAAAGAGTCATCGGAATCAACGATGAAGTTTAAAAATATACACCACTTAGATTTGTCCACGTGTGTGGAATATATGGAGATGGGACACAGAGATATTCACCGTCAGGAATGCTTTTCTGTCTGTCGAGTTACGAAACCCAGCTTTTCTGGCTTTTCTGAAAATGACTGATGATCTCTTAAACAGGAAATGCAGGTAAGCTCACCTTACGTTCCCTCCTCTTGGTTCAGGATTCGTAGTCGTTGTCTTTGAATCTCCCCTGTTTGTTTCAGCGTCCGCAGCCGAAGCTTCCTCACCCTGGGAGCTCAGCTCGGGATTCACTATGACTTTCTTAGCGAAGAACTTCTCACTTTTGGAAACTTTGAGGCTCCTGCGCTTCGACTCAGGGGTCTCTGTGCGTCTCTCGACGCGCCCGTCGTCCATGTCCACGTCGCTGTCCGTCTCACTCACGGAAATCAGGGTGGCGTGCACTGTCACGCCCGGCGAGATCTGAGGGTCCGTGGGGTCGTTGCCCT
>NC_044502.1:1090000-1097500 GCF_902362185.1 Chanos chanos | reverse complement strand
AGCTGATTCTGAATGAAAGATGAATGAGGTCTTCAGCACATTCCTCTGCCTCCAGGCATGGTATTTATGACCTCATAAAAGAAGAATGGAAGATATTTGTTGCATGGTTTTTAGTGAATAAAAGTGTAAAAAGTGTAGGCACCTGTCGTTTTTTCTGGCTCGTACTTTATGTGAAATGTTGCTAAAATAACTGAGACACCTTGAGAAGACAAAGGACTCTGACTCTGAAGCAGCCAAAGCGTATTTAGAAAGAGCACTACATTACGGAGTCACACTGAAGGGAGTGATGATCACTGTTGTGTGTCAGCCTTAAGAGGGGTCTGACAGTGAGCGTTTTAATACGTGAGTTTCTAAAACGACATGAGAGTTCTAGCAGAGAATCAGACCAGATATTCTCTGTATTAAAACGCAACACTCCAGATTATTTAATCTGGCAAACAGGAGATATTGTTCTGACACAACCATAGTCCAGACACCTTCATACAGCCACTGAACCATAGGAGCAGGGAGCACAAATCTCACATAACAGGAACAAACAGGGCAGTTACTAAAAAACACCAAAAACTATTCACAAATTTACCACATAGTCTCAAAACACATAGCACGTCTGCTAAAAACAATGGGCCTCATTCATCAACCGTCTTTTAAAAGGGAAATTTGTTCTTAAAACCCACATACACAGTTTTCTGACATTCACCGAAGGTAAGAACAGAATCTACGCACACTCAAGAGCACACTTAACACATCTGAGCACTGACATGTTTGTGCAACATAATTGTTTATTGCATTTTCTTCAATTCTACAGTTGTGTAATATTATAGGATTTTAATTACAATAACATTTTTATCATTGATAATAATTTTTTTCATCATTTTTTTTTCATCATTTTAGCATTATGGTCTTTTAAAATAAACACTACACTAACACTTCATGTAACACTCCAGAATGTAGTGCATATTTATTCATACTTCTGTACAATGAACAAAAAGAGCAGTATGAGAATATAAGAGTTGATGGAGACTGTGATAAGTGAGCAGTAGTTTTACATACACCACTTATGGGTTATCCCATCTGAAACCAGACAGGCTGTACAGCGAGTGTGTGAGAAGCATTCAGGTTTACTTTTAAACGTGGATAAATATTAAAATACCTGGACAGAGCAGACACAGCCATTGTAGCCTTCGCTCCTGTCTGCTACTGTACACGCGTTACACTGATTCATTAAAGCCACTGTAGCCTTCGCTCCTGTCTGCTACTGTACACGCGTTACACTGATCCATTAAAGCCACTGTAGCCTTCGCTCCTGTCTGCTGCTGTAAGCGCGTTGCATTGAACCATTAAAGCCACTGTAGCCTTCGCTCCTGTCTGCTACTGTACACGCGTTACACTGAACCATTAAAGCCACTGTAGCCTTCGCTCCTGTCTGCTGCTGTAAGCGCGTTGCATTGAACCATTAAAGCCACTGTAGCCTTCGCTCCTGTCTGCTACTGTACACGCGTTACACTGAACCATTAAAGCCACTGTAGCCTTCGCTCCTGTCTGCTACTGTACACGCGTTGCATTGAACCATTAAAGTTACTGTAGCCTTCGCTCCTGTCTGCTACTGTACACGCGTTACACTGAACCATTAACACCACTGTAGCCTTCGCTCCTGTCTGCTACTGTGCACGCGTTACACTGAACCATTAAAGCCACTGTAGCCTTCGCTCCTGTCTGCTACTGTACACACGTGTGTTACACTGAACCATTAAAGCCACTGTAGCCTTCACTCCTGTCTGCTACTGTACACGCGTTACACTGAACCGTTAAAGCCACTGTAGCCTTCGCTCCTGTCTGCTACTGTACACGCGTTACACTGAACCATTAAAGCCACTGTAGCCTTCACTCCTGTCTGCTACTGTACACGCGTGTTACACTGAACCATTAAAGCCACTGTAGCCTTCTCTCCTGTCTGCTACTGTACACGCGTTGCATTGAACCATTAAAGCCACTGTAGCCTTCGCTCCTGTCTGCTACTGTACACGCGTTACACTGATCCATTAAAGCCACTGTAGCCTTCGCTCCTGTCTGCTACTGTACACGCGTTACACTGAACCGTTAAAGCCACTGTAGCCTTCGCTCCTGTCTGCTGCTGTACACGCGTTACACTGAACCATTAAAGCCACTGTAGCCTTCGCTCCTGTCTGCTACTGTACACGCGTTGCATTGAACCATTAAAGTTACTGTAGCCTTCGCTCCTGTCTGCTACTGTACATGCGTTACACTGAACCATTAAAGCCACTGTAGCCTTCGCTCCTGTCTGCTACTGTACACGCGTTACACTGATCCATTAAAGCCACTGTAGCCTTCGCTCCTGTCCGCTACTGTACACGCGTTACACTGATCCATTAAAGCCACTGTAGCCTTCGCTCCTGTCTGCTGCTGTAAGCGCGTTGCATTGAACCGTTAAAGCGTTAGCAGGAGCGATGGCTCAAGCTACTTGTTGGTTGTTAGAAAAGAACTCAGAATTACCTGTTACCTGTTCTCATTAGGAACAACTGACAATGGTATTCATCATTATAAGAACAAAGGTGCGAACAATTCTGCAGTTTAAGATCTCGTTACGAATCTGACATAGACTTTTTCTTAGGACCTTTCTCAAGATCAAATTTTGGAAATAACTTGGGAGGATACTGGTGAATGAGGCCCAATGTTTTATCCACCAAGAAAAGGATGTGTAACTGAAGTAAATATGTTTGACAGAGGATATTGGTCTGTGTACTGGTCTGTGTACTGGTCTGTGTGCTGGTCTGTGTGCTGGTCTGTGTGCTGGTCTGTGTACTGGTCTGTGTGCTGGTCTGTGTACTGGTCTGTGTACTGGTCTGTGTGCTGGTCTGTGTATTGGTCTGTGTACTGGTCTGTGTGCTGGTCTGTGTGCTGGTCTGTGTGCTGGTCTGTGTACTGGTCTGTGTATTGGTCTGTGTACTGGTCTGTGTATTGGTCTGTGTGCTGGTCTGTGTGCTGGTCTGTGTACTGGTCTGTGTGCTGGTCTGTGTGCTGGTCTGTGTACTGGTCTGTGTACTGGTCTGTGTGCTGGTCTGTGTACTGGTCTGTGTGCTGGTCTGTGTGCTGGTCTGTGTGTTGGTCTGTGTGCTGGTCTGTGTGCTGGTCTGTGTACTGGTCTGTGTGCTGGTCTGTGTGCTGGTCTGTGTGCTGGTCTGTGTGCTGGTCTGTGTATTGGTCTGTGTGCTGGTCTGTGTACTGGTCTGTGTGCTGGTCTGTGTGCTGGTCTGTGTACTGGTCTGTGTATTGGTCTGTGTGCTGGTCTGTGTACTGGTCTGTGTGCTGGTCTGTGTGCTGGTCTGTGTGCCGGTCTGTGTGCTGGTCTGTGTATTGGTCTGTGTGTTGGTCTGTGTACTGGTCTGTGTGCTGGTCTGTGTGCTGGTCTGTGTGCTGGTCTGTGTACTGGTCTGTGTATTGGTCTGTGTGCTGGTGTGTGTATTGGTCTGTGTGCTGGTCTGTGTATTGGTCTGTGTACTGGTCTGTGTACTGGTCTGTGTGCTGGTCTGTGTACTGGTCTGTGTACTGGTCTGTGTGCTGGTCTGTGTGCTGGTCTGTGTGCTGGTCTGTGTGCTGGTCTGTGTGCTGGTCTGTGTGCTGGTCTGTGTGCTGGTCTTTGTGCTGGTCTGTGTGCTGGTCTGTGTGCTGGTCTGTGTGCTGGTCTGTGTGCTGGTCTGTGTGCTGGTCTGTGTACTGGTCTGTGTACTGGTCTGTGTATCGGTGTGTTTTTCATTGCACTTCCCTGTCACACAGGCATACCTGTCAAGTCTCACATTTTATCTGTGAGACTCACGGGTTTTCAACTTTTCTCGTGTGTGGCATACATGACACTGACTCTTACAGATCTCACTAAATCTCATGGATTTCCCGCAGTGGAGGCCGCTCATGGATTTCAATCACTGACCTCATGGTTTTCAGTCACGTTAACTCGACAGGTATGCACAGGTGTCGGCTCTAAACAGGGTTCAGATCAAGTCTGGACCGTCAGTCAAGGGTTAACATCAAAAACCGCATCACAAAACCAGAATCCGATCAACACGTGCCAGAGAAGGTTTCCATCACAGAGAGGAGATAAGATGAATTTCTGATATTAGTTTGCGCCCACACTGTCCGCTCCACGAGGTCACTCTGTGTGACAGACAAAGACGTCCGTGACTCACACACGTGGGTCAGTCCAAAACCCTCAGAGTTTCAATAAGGGTCAAAGGAATCGACGAGTCTTTGTCCTTGATGACTGTGGCATGTGATTTATTAATATCGACTCGATCAATATCAACAAACAATTTTGAACAGATAAAACTACTATAAGGAAATGACTGATGTTTGAGTTGATTACAAACTTAAACCATATTTACATGTGACAATACACATCAGGAAAAGATCTTAAGAATCTTAAAGTGGATATTAAAAACTACTTCTGTTAATTTAAGAAGTGAAAGTGACATAAAAAGAGTGTGGTTCAGTATGAGGAAGCTTAGTGTCCGTTTCTCGGTCTCTTTTCATGACCTCATACTGCAGTACGGTGATGTCAGAGTGGAGTCATGGCCTAGTGGGCGTGGCCCTCAGTTGATGATGTAGTTGACAGTCTCTGCACGCTATTGGCTCTCCGTGATGATTGGTGACTCATACAGCGTGACGTCGTTGTCAGCTGTTGTGGAGCTGTGTTCGGCGTTTACAAAGTTGGGTATGTTGAAGTCAGACAGGAAGTCTTCCTCTCCATTTCCTCTCTGGCTCTTTGACAGTCGCTCGGGCTCTAGGTCACGCCCATCTGGTCTTTCCTGGCCAATCACCACTCCTGCCCGAGCCCTGCTCTGCTCCTCCTCGTTGATGTAAAAGTGGAAAACGGAACGTGATTGGACAGACAGCGGGCAGGACAACACCTGCGGACGGCCCACATCCGGCACACCGTCACCTAGGCAACTCTGCCGCTGATATGAGAGCGGGTTTCTGAGAGAGGGAGAGACAAGAAAGGGCAAGAAAGAGTTAGGAAAAAAACCCAGAGAGGATGAGAGAGATAAGAGAGGAGACAGAGGGAAGTGTAGAAAGAAGGAAGGAGGAGGAGAAAAAATGAGGCATTTGGGAAAGAAAAACAAAAGGGAGTGAGAAACAGAGAGAAATAAATTAGAGTCTAAAAATAAAGAGTTAAATGAATATGTTTAAAGAAGACCTCTTGATAGAGACAATAAGATTTAATAAGACTCGAATGATGTCCTTTCTTAATGACAGATTACGTTTGAATTGCTTTAATGAAATGCCTTTCTCTCTGTTTTTCTCTCCTTTTCTTTCGCTCTTTTCAGCTGCCGTTCTCTCCTCTCTCTCACTCTCTCTCTCACTCTCTCTCTCTCACTCCTTGTCCTTCCCCACTTGGTTTTCTGTATTTTAATTTCCTGGTCGTGACACTGAATAGCCATGGCTGTTGTACTGTATGGAGGGGATGGAACATTTGTGAGGCAGCTTATCCCTTTATCCCCTTATGCCTTAAAATGTTTGCTGAACCTATGTTACGAGTCACTGGGCTACAGAACTCTGATACAATGCTGTACCCCTTCAGCGGACACACACAACACCATCCAGGTGTCACCAGGCAGCTGTGGTCTAGAGGTTAGAGAACCGGGCTCGTGACTGAAGGGTTGCCGGTGTGCCCTTGGGCAAGGCCCTTAATCCCAATGCCCCCCCGGGTGCAAGGAATGCTGCTCACTGCTCCTGCGTCTGGGGTGTGTGGACAAATTCACTGTTCACAGGGTGTGTGTGTGTGTGTGTGTGTGTGCAATCACAGAGGTTTACATTTGCATTTTATTCTTTTCCAACTCTGGTGATACTGTCATTAAACCATCTTTCTTTTTAATGCAGTCAGTTTCTCTCCTTTCTCGTGTTGGGGACATGAGACTGGTTATTGTGACCTGCAGGACTGACACAGTTAAACACAGACCTTCATCAAACACACAGGTTTTCTAACACACATCCGTTCAGTTAGAGTGTTGAGTTAACCATTTTCACTTGTCACATTCAGCACTCGCTCTGTCAAAATGGCACACTTAAAGGATTTACCTGTTTGACGGCGTGAATTATTTATTACGTGTGAAAGGAACTGCACATATTTAAAGATTTTTTTGTGATCAAAGGACAAGGACGACAGCAAGCCTCACCCAGTTACTGACTTCAAAAGAGCCTTGCACAGGTAAACGCAGAGCCTTACACAGGGAAACACAGAGTCTTAGACAGGGAAACACAGAGCCTTACATAGGGAAACACCGAATCTTAGACAGGGAAACACAGAGCCTTACACAGGGAAACACAGAGCCTTACACAGGGAAACACAGAGTCTTACACAGCGAAACACAGAGCCTTGCACAGGGAAACACAGAGCCATACACATGGAAACACAGAGTCTTACACAGGGAAACACAGAGCCTCGTACATCGAAACACAGAGCCTTACACAGGGAAACACAGAGTCTTATACAGGGAAACACAGAGCCTCGTACAGGGAAACATAGAGCCTTACACAGGGAAACATAGAGCCTTACACAGGGGAACACAGAGCCTCATACAGGGGAACACAGAGCCTCATACAGGGGAACACAGAGCCTTACACAGGGGAACACAGAGCCTTACACAGGGAAACATAGAGCCTTACACAGGGAACACAGAGCCTCATACAGGGGAACACAGAGCCTCATACAGGGAAACACAGAGCCTTACACAGGGAAACACAGAGCCTCGTACAGCGAAACACAGAGCCTTACACATGGAAACACAGAGCCTTACACAGGGAAACACAGAGCCTTACACAGGGAAACAAAGAGCCTTACACAGGGGAACACAGAGCCTTACACAGGGAAACACAGAGTCTTACACAGGGAAACACAGAGCCTTGCACAGGGAAACATAGAGCCTTACACAGGGGAACACAGAGCCTTACACAGGGAAACAGAGCCTTGCACAGGGAAACACAGAGCCGTACACAGGGAAACACAGAGCCATACATAGCACAACAGAATGAAATGGACTATGTTGTGCTTTCTAACTAACCTGTTCTCCTCTGTCTGTGATCACTAATCAGAGTTAATGCATCTACGCACTACATTCTTTATTTCCTGATACCCCTCTAATGCTCTTCTTTTCCCCCAACATTCTCTGTGTGTGTGTGTGTGTGTGTATGTGTGTGTGTGTCTTGAGTATGAATGCCTTGTGTGAGTGCGACTGTCTTCCTCCCAGGTGTGCCCCCCCCCGTCCTCTTCATCCCTCCCTGTCAGCCTGCTCCTCATCGCCACCCCCCCCCCCCCCCCTCCTGCTTTGGTTGTCTTTACTTTGTCTGCTAGTGTTTTTGCATTGTTATTGTATTACTTGTAATTGTCCACTGGGTTGGCACCTATTGCACACTTGTCTGACCAGGAAGTGCTCTCCACTCTCTGTGGTCCTTCTCAAGATTTCTCCCATTTTTTTCCTTCTCACATCTGGG
>NC_044502.1:1070000-1087500 GCF_902362185.1 Chanos chanos | reverse complement strand
CTGTGACTTTTAAATCTGCCACATACAATACATCCATAGCACCCTGTACAGGAATGCAGGGGTCGGTAGTTAAATTAGATTCCTAATGCAGACAATCGGAGAAGGTAAATCCCAGAGAAACGAACTGCTGCGTTCAGTACCAATCCGCGAACCACCACGAACACCTCAACACAGAACACAGCCCCACATTCACGGCGATTCAGCGCTAACCCTTAAAGCATGTATGACTTCATTAACAACAGAGAGAGAGAGAGAGAGAGAGAGAGAGCGAGAGAGAGAGAGAGAGAGAGAGAAAAGAGGGGCGTGTGACAGAGGCACAGACATATCTGTTGACATGTGCTCAGTTATTAAATTATGTTATCACTGTTGTTGAGACATGATAATGTGAATAAGCCCAGGGTTTCATGAATATTTGGTGAGTTTAGAGGATCACATGAAACTCACTGTTTTTAATTCTCAATTTGTAAGAACAGATGCAATGCTGAAAAATCATTTGTCAAGTCGACTACTGTATTACGTAATTAATTATAATCGATTAATTACATTCTGTGGTTGTCAGTGCATAGCCTGCATTTTGCTGTATTAACAATAAACACTTGTCAGTTTATTCGGATAAGCTCTGGTATGCATTGTGAAGACTGTGTTGCGTTATTAATACCACGTGTTTATATGTCTTTTGTGAATCAAAAACTGGTCGATTCCGTGTTTCAAATGACTCCAGGTTGTACCCCGTTTTCTTATTCTTAGCTCAATTCTAGTTTCGATTAAGGAAGAAAGTACACTTTTTAAACGTCTTCAAAGGATAATATTCACATCTACGTTTGCGAGTAGGCTATATCACAAAATTATTTTATTTCAGTGACTGTCAAAACACGAGGTAGACCTGAGTCTTTCTGTGTTGCTGCCTTGATTGGTTTCGAACTAAGAAAAGCGACCTCTAGCGGCAGGTCCAGAATAACAGGGAGTGTTGATTTCTGTAATTACAGTTTTTTACAATCGCTAACATCCTTTTGTCCAATTTGTAGTCACATTTACAGAACTCTTAGCACAATATACGTCTGTTGTGGACCATACCATTACAGTTTTTTACAATCGCTAACAAGCGTTTACCTAAACTTAAGATACTTTTTCTAAACTCTCAACACAGCAGCACACCTACATCACACAATCAACCAAATAGTTCGTTTTCAGCTCAAAACCACATTTTGTTCAATAAATAAACAAAAGATCCAAAAAAACTTTCGCTACACACACTGACTCTATCAAAACACGGCAAACCCGACTCAATATCAAATCATTCTTTCAATCACTTCCACACGTTTTCTACCCAAGAGGAACATACAGTCAATCATAGCACAATGACCTTCAAAATACAAACACTTCAAAAACTGCATTACTTTTCATGATTCAGTTCTACTGAATTTTGGTTGAGTGTCAAATGTGTGCATTTTGGGCAACATACTATCTAAAGGTGAATGAGTCATCTTTACTTTATAGAATGTACAGTAGACAAAAATTAGTAAGTGACAGAATTGCTGCAGTAAAAGTTTTATTAGCAACATGACGTTGATACCAGTGATCAGCAAAACATCCAACATACATGGCCTTTGTTCCCAAATGTGTAAAAATCAAATACACAAATACAGTAAAAAAAGCCACAGCTACTCCTCTCCCTTGTCCTCTTCCTCTCCCTCATTCAACTGTTCCTCTCCCTTGTCCTCTTCCTCTCCCTCATTCAACTGTTCCTCTCCCTTGTCCAGACATTATTTTTTCTCTCTCTGCTCCTCTGTATTGTTCTGTATCCACATTGAACAAAATCAACCAAAAAAGTCCCCTTTTCACTGTGTATGTACACGATTGAGATTGGAATGAGCTGTGGTTGGTCTATTTTACACAACCTACAGTAAATCAGCTATTTCTCAATGATCGGTTCATTCAGAAATGCTCATCAGCTGATTCACTATAGCTTCTGAGCTGCTGCTGCTGCAGAAGTACAGCCTTTATACTGTATTTAAGGTTTTGAACATTAGGTTTTCATTTCTGGCATGCTGTGTGCAAGCATTTGTAAATAAGACAAGAAAGATCCGTAATTTTGGTATTGGGTAAGCGTGTATGTAAAGAAACTGTAAGCATTTTAGAAACGTGCTACTTGACTGCATATTATGTAAAAACAATATGAACTGTGTCAATGGTATGTTTCAGAACAGACGGATGTTGTGCTAATTGTGTCTAAAGTTTTGAAAATGTGACTACAGGTTGGACAAAATCATGTTAGCGACTGTAAAAAAAAACTGTAATGTGGAGATTCCAATGAACGTTAAACCACAGTACCCCTTGACCCCTTGACGCGTGCTACCAAGAGAGAGGCCAAAATGCGGCAAGCAAGACGGCACGAGCGACCTTGCGGCACGTGCTATTTGTCACCTTCGGGACAAATGGCTAAAATCAAGACTCGTGTCACACCTTTGCGGATCAGGTCAAAACCGGATCAGCCGCGGAGATTTTTCAATACAATTTTAATATCAGAACCACGCGCTTCAGATGACGCACAACTGTATTCAACGGTTAAAAAAAGACAGAGTAGGCCTACAGGACGGAACACCTACAGGTCCGTGATCCTGAAGGGCCACTGATTGGCGCGGATCTACAGCTAAGATGTTTTAATGACTCTAAGTCAGTTTGGGGCTTTTTACACGCCACGTTCTCAAAGTAGCCTTTTTATTTTATGAATCACATGAAAACCCATGAATGTTTCGTGCATTTGTCTGTGCCAATCACGTTGTAGTTACAGCAAAGAGGGGTTACGATCCTTAAGTCTTTTTTAATCTTAAAGTCTGAGTTCAGGGTCGGACCTGGTGAAGAATACGCTACACTAATGTCTCCAGTGACATAATTGTTTGACTCTATCCCAGTAACTAACTCCAAATCCCAAAGGTAAATATCTGAGGCACAAACTTAACCATATGTCTTCTGCCCGCGAGAGTGTGAATTGGCACCTCCGCACCTTTTTGGCAAACGCACGCGTCAGCTCGAAGTGTCAAAGTGCAATTTGGCACGGAGCGCGCTCTGCATATAAAGGAACGCAGGACTCATTTACAGCATCATTCAGCTGAAGGACGCAGTCGCTACTGATTACGGGTGAACTAGTGAACTAGTTGCTTCTCTTTTCGTGGAAACTATGGAGAATATTACCGGACTAACCGCTGGACTAACAGGGATCAACAATGACAAAACCACTGTGTATCCGTGGAGACCTTGGACAGCCAAGGAACGTGCTCGAGACCCTCCTTACCCCACGGTACGTATTTTCATCTTTCAGTAATCATGTTTTAGGGCTCCGGGTCTAACGTTTAACTTCTATTTTACAAATAGCCTATATATCATTGCTGTTTTCGGAGTTGCTGAACAACTGAAGAAAATAACCACGTTTCAAATTTAGATTTTGTACTGTTCTAATAAAAAAGAGTTACAGAGGAATAAAAACTTCACAGTTTGAAACATATGCGAATCAAGACATTTTTTTCTCCTCACAGCCTTGCTCAAATGTCACTCCTACGCATCCAGAGGACAAGCATTGCAAACATCTTCCGATCACCCACCCAGTAAAGTAAGTATCAAGCGAAATCTCTTCCCTTTTCAAAATCTCCACCTTACAGAAAACATGCCAACGCCAACCATTACTTTTCTGCGCAGTCTTACTGTCCTAGGCCGCCCTCCTAACTCTGGCGTGTTGTTGTATTCCAGGTTGTACTGGCCAAAGTCGCGTTGTTATGACTACATGTACCACGACGCGGAGCTTCTCCTGAGGAACTACCCGGTGCAGGCGACTATCTGTCTGTACGAAGACTCCAGTAGCGACGAGGAGGACAGCGACGCGGACGAGAAGGACCACAGTTAAACGTGTTCTTCATCACGCTCGGCTGTATACGCGTCTATAAAGCCTATGCACAATGTACAGTTTTTTTTCAGTATTTATGCACAGTTGTATAGTTTAATATTGGTCTAATATATATTCATCTAATTCGATGTGTAAATTATTGTAAATACCTCGTGTTTATAGTCAGTTTCCCCCACGCTGAGTTTTCCCCCAGTGAGGTTAAGTCTGGCAACCAACATAATTTGTCTGAAAATGTGAATAAAGAGTTTTATATGTATGTATTTAAACTAAATTATTTAAGCTCGTGTAGAGTTAATTTATGAAAAATAAAATACTTTTATGCCAACTGCGACAGCTGTTTGTTTTTTCTCCTTTCTTCTAGTAACAGAGAGATCATTTGGAGCATAGTTTTGCCCCCCCGAAAAAAAGTAAAATAAGTAGTGGAAAAGCTTGCCGGGGTCGATTATGGGATGGCGCTTTATGATATAGCCTATATAAAGCGTCATATATATATGGCAGTTCAAACAAGTCCTTAGTGAAACGGACACAAAACTTTGTCGACTTCATTTTGCTGCTGATGGTACTGGTGGCGTCTGTCATTCACGCGCTCACAAAGATGAGGATATGAAGGTGTGAGGTCACCCACGCGCCTAAGGACCAAACAGCTGAAATCAATGGAAGGTGTTACTTTAGTGTTGTAAACCAACATCCAAACGATGTCTCAGGTTACACAGGCATATAGGTCATAAACATTCGTTTCAAATCGAATGATTCCAACAAGATTAGTCTGCACTTGTCATCGACAAATACATCCAAATTATTTCAGTGTTAATTTAACTTTGACAAATTTGATAGGTAATTAATAAATACACTGTACTGTTTCTTTTATCAGCGTTAGGAGTAGAAACGGAGAAACAGATGTCAACAATCACGCATTTACTTTTTTAAGGACAAAGCAAAAAAAAAAAAAATTGTTGGAGGTGATACAGAGGATGTAGAGAAGATGAACTACAAAGCAGAACTTAGCTGGTCATTTCCATTCCATTCCCATTTACGGAATTGTACAGCCTAGGCCTATATACATATAATATGTGTGTGTGTGTGTGTGTGTGTGTGTGTGTGTGTGTGTGTGTGTGTGCGCCTTTTGGAAAGTACCCTGTACAGATTGTGGCAGTAGGCCAGGATGTCGCCGGCACTGTCGGGTACCTTCACCCAGCGGTGACACAGTATGATCGGCATAACCCACGTACGACAATGGCCAACTGAGGACAAATGCGTTAGCGGCCAGGATATCATTAAAACCGTTTTGCGTCAATTCCCTGCATTAGACAGCGTAAAACTTAAACTAAACCGGAATCTGTGTCAACTATACTTCTTGAATGAGGTCGAGAGTTTTTCAGTCAGACGACCCAACGGCCCTGTATACGCTTCAAGAGGGAATTCTAATTCCAGTGTTTAAGCAGCAACCTTAAAAGGTTCATTATGATAACTAAGATTTTGTTGACTAAAATTTTAGGCAACTGTCCCTAGTCTGAACCTTCAGAGTTTGTGGAACCAAAATTCCGTTTCCCATGGGTAGGTGTTAGGTATGCGGGTGTAACTTTAGCGCACGCTGAAGTGACGCTTGGTCGGGCGTGAAGAATGCGCACCCATCCTGATGAGGGTCAAATATCGGTTACAGTTCAAACGCTACAGTTTGCTTAATTTGTTTGTACGCTCCTGGAGTGCTGTAATCTGATCAGAAATCCACGCTGGGAATTTGGTTTTAAAATGCTTTTCCAATACCTACATTTATCTTTGTACAAAAAAATCATGCACATGGACGAAAGTCACGTAAATGCAGCAAAACTCAACTAATGACTAAGATGTGTTAAAACAACAACAACAACAACAACAACAACAAAACCTATTTTCAGTTCTGGGGCTAACAAGTTACAAAATAATCACATTACAGTGGATTATTAAAATGTCATTTCCTGCATAAACACGCCTTTTCAAAAGAATGTTTTTTTTTTGTGATGAATATTTAAATTTAACTTTAACGGATAGATCAATTGGTCAATACGGTGTTCTAGCGATGTTAAAATACATTGCATTACAGAGCAGCTATGATGCGACACACACCTGTTCACCGTAACTGTGTATCTATAATATGACTACCCACTGTCACTCAGGAGAGATTGGGTCCTTGACTGTAGCTCTCCTTAAATGGGACAAGGCCGACAACTGGTTAGTTAGCTAGCTAGCAAGGTCTGCTACATTTGAGGGAACTCGAAAATACGGTGTAGTCAACCGGGACAACAATATCGAGAGCTTTAATGTTACTTTTAATCACAAAGTACAAATAACACAACTGTCGGCAGATGATGATACCAAAATGTAGGCCTATTACTAACTACCTCAGAAACTACCGATAGTTAACCATTAAAGCTAAATGTCAACATCCCGATTAATGTAGCTACACTATAGTTATGTTAGATGGCTACGCTCGTGTGTTTCTATTTTTTTGTCACTGGTCAAAAATGTGAACTCATGAATGGGGCCACATTTTACAGTTTTTTTTAGAGCAGCTAAGGAGCATTGAAGCTATGGCATTGAAAATAAAGTAATGAAAGGACTATGATGTTTGTCCTTGTATTTTTATGTGGTAAATTGGGGAATTTGTAGTTTTAGAGAGTAACTCAAAAGTAAAGTAATGAGTAGTGCAATCACTTTTCAAAAGGAGTAACGAGTCAAGTAATCCCATTACAATTAAATAAGTAATTGGTACTTTTTTTTTTTTTTTTGAGTGACTACCCCAACACTGCCTATTTTACAATACAGCAACCAGTGACATCTGTGCTTAAAGTGGTACTTTCAGATTAATTGGGATTTGAAGTAAATTTTGAAGATTCCTTAAAGCAACTTGTAGGAATTTTAAATAGTTTTGAATTTTGTAACCATGTCTGTGAATTCCCCCAACAGGGATTTCTGTGTTTGATCATATGTGACAGCACCTGACAGCTCCTGGAGGTGGATAAGTAAACGACCACCACCACCATGGAGTGAACTGGCTGCACCCACTCTCTCTCATATGTGTATGTGTGAGGTAAAAATGTGGGTAAATGGAGAACATTTGTGTGTGTGTGTGTGTGTGTGAGTGTGTGTGTGTGAGTGTGTGCACAGGGGCTAGGTGTGAATATGGGTAAGTGTTAGTGTGTGAACGTGTAGGGGTCAGTGGAGAGCATCAGCCAGTCTATTGGGGTGAGTGTTAGTGTATGAATGAGTCTGGGTAAGTGTTAGTGTGTTAATGTGTGTGTTAGGATGGTGTGTCCTTTGACACTGAGATAGGATTTATGACTGAGTGTCACAGAGGTTCCCGTAGCCCTGGTCCTGTCCTGTGGCCATCAGCTCTTCATGTAGACAGTCGTGCCATAACTTCACTTCTTGTTGTCATAATTTATTTGTTGAGGATTTCGGACACATTCAGCGTTTCCCCAGTGCTGAGGAAAGGCCCCTCCCAGACTGAATCTCTTCCCCATCAGTAACCAATCACAGCCCAGAGCTGCGGCTCTCTTACTGGAGCCCTGACACGACAGCAAACACAGGCCCTCATACAAGAGTGCACTCTGTCCATCCCTCTCTCTTTCTCTCTCTCTCTCTTTCTCTCTCTCTCTCTCTCTCTTTCTCTCTCTCTTTCTCTCTCTCTCTCTCTCTCTCTCTCTCTTTCTCTCTCTCTTTCTCTCTCTCTCTCTGTCTCTTTCTCTCTCTCTCTCTCTCTTTCTCTCTCTCTCTCTCTCTCTCTCTCTCTTTCTCTCTCTCTCTCTCTCTCTCTTTCTCGCTCTCTCTTTCTCTCTCTCTTCTCTAAGCAGCCAGCAGTCCCCTGGTAGACCAGATCCTCTCTCATGGTGAGGTGTCAATGTCGGACACGTAGAGTTTTTTCCCAGGCTCTGGTTCCCACATTCACACATTACCACCTTTAGCCTCTGACCCATTGACCTCTCTGTGTACCATCTGATGACGTCACATGCAAAAACGCTTCATGTATTTGACTTCTGATGTCTTTTCTTTATTTGGTCCATAATGTCCTATCATTCTACTCTAGTATTTTGCCTGAATATGTCCATTGTACAATTTGCTTTTTTGATCAGGAAACAGCTATTTTAGGACCTATATGTAGAATTAAATCTTGTTATACAATGTATTTATCCATTGTTGTATTTCAGTTTGCATTAATGTTAAATTCGTTGTTTAGTGTGTGTTTATGTCGTGCTGGGTCCGAGCTCCCTTCCTAGGCTGAGAGGGGAGGAGGTGATAAAAGGCTGTGTGTGACCTGGGCTGTGGGGGCCACTGATGGTAACACATACAGTCATTTACCCTGCTGTGCTGTGCTATGCTGATGTGCCTTTGAAACTCCTGTTCAAGCAATTCATATTTTTTGGGTCTTGTTTTATTTGTGTAAAATAGATATTACCAGATTAGTGCAACACACACACCTGTTCCCTGTTCTCATTTTATTTAATGATGCGTCAGTCACTCTCACTGTGGTTAAAATAAAAACGATAAACAAACACAGGACCGTACAGAAAAAAATGTTTACCTCTTGTTTTTCCCACTACAACTGTCATAAGCTTAAGGTCAGAGTTAGGGTCAGGGCTAGGGTTAGGGTCAAGGTTACGGAGTGTCTCTTGGCTTTGAGAAGGAGACTGGTCTGACACACTGTCCCCTGAGAGCTTCAGAAACCCAGACTGTCACAGACGTGAGTTCAGACAGACAGAACTGAGGTGACAGGATGCCAGTGTGTGACCTGAAACAGTGGCGAAAGAAAGGTCTGGATGTTTTTCACACGGGTCCCACACTGAACAGCTCAGTCATCAGGACAACTCTCCGCTCGAAATACATCGGCCAGGGCACGAGAGAATCTGAGTTATCTGATGTTTTACTGATCCGAATGTATCTGATTTGCATTTGAATGTATCTGATTATGCTCGGAGGCAGATGCAGATCTTATCCAAGAAATAGGCTTTAGAAAGCTTGTGTTTCCATCCTTAAACAGCAGAGGGAGCAAGAGGGCCAAAGATAAGTCCCTGATGTCTGGTGTGTGCTGAGTTGAGGCAGAACTTCCCTGGCGTGATTTGACTTCTTTGAAGTTTTTGATTTTTGTTTTTTGGACAAACACATTTGAAAAGAAAAGGGGCCAATCATGTTACAGACCCTTTTGTTGAGCATTTCTTTAATTCTCTGCTGGACTCAAACCTTCCTGTTCAAATAACCACACTCTCATGGTGCTTTAGCATGCTAACCTCATTATGCTAACCTCATTATGCTAACCTATCTCATTACACTGGCCAAGGTTTACAGCCAGTGGAAACCTGGGAGAGAAGCTGGTTAATATCAGAAAACACGAACCACAGTGTGCATGGTCTGAGCACAGTTCTCTGCTCAACAGTACAATGGTGACACCATCTTCAGGTCAAAAGGTCAAAGTGTGGTACCCCCCCACCCCACCCCCATGGTCTTTGGGATTATTCATTTACAGTATTCTAACACAGGACCCACAGAACACACACACATACACAGCGCACAGACACATACACACACACACGCGCGTGCGCACAGACACATACACACACACGCGCACAGACAGACACGCACACACACACACATGCACATGCATGCACACACACAGACACACACACACACAGACACACACACACACACACACACACACACACACACACACACACACACACATACACGCACACACACACACGTGCACACAGAGACAAACCCGGAGACAAACCATGAAGATTCTCCATGTTGTGCTCTCTCCACCTTTAACCACGAGTCATTTCCCATTTGAACTACATCACCACATTATTACTGTCATATCTGATTACGCATTCACACGGGGCACTAATTAGGGCTGAGTTATGCAGAGTGAGCCTGATTACGCTAATCTGGGTGAGGGTATGCGGAGCATAAACACGCTTTAATGGGGATCTGAGGTCCTTGGTTGTGGTGTTAAAGTGTAATGATTATTTTGTGAAGCCGCGGGAACGCTGCCGCGCTGTCGTCTTTGGGAGCTGACACTGCTCACCGTTTCAGCTCAGGAAAAACCAGGAGTGAGAAGAATCCAGATTGGCCTGTTCACACAATTACCTGCAATCAGAATCAAATTAGACTCCCCATCTTCTTTTTTTATTTTTCTGTTTCTTCTGTTTGGTGTCGAGGACATTGTATTGTTAGTTTGCTTGCCTTGTGTTTTGTTGTGACCAGAGAAACAGACAAAGATGAAAATCAGTGTATCAGTCCTGCTGAATGTGCTAAGAGTCTGTGCTAACAGAGTGTAAATGTCTGGTCGTCGTAACTGTGTAACTGTGGATGTAGTTGGATGCAGGTGGTGGCTGGTGAAGCATATAGGCAGTCAGTACAGAGTAGTAAGGATAGCTGTCATAAATCAGAGATGGAAAAAAGAGATATATGCACATGCACTCAACATCAGACACATTCGACTGTGTGTATGAGTGTGTGTGTGTGTGTGCGTGTGTGTGTGTGTGTGCGTGCGTGTGTGCGTGCATGTGTATGTGTGTGTGTGTGTGATGTCTGGGATGAGATGGGTGATGTACAATGTCTTGTTCTATAACTGTTATTAGACTGATAGTTGTGTGAGTGTTCTGTGTGTATGTTCTGTAACTGTTATTAGACTGACAGTTGTGTGAGTGTTCTGTATGTATGCTCTGTAACTGTTATTAGACTGATAGTTGTGTGAGTGTTCTGTGTGTATGTTCTGTAACTGTTATTAGACTGATAGTTGTGTGAGTGTTCTGTGTGTATGCTCTGTAACTGTTATTAGACTGATAGTTGTGTGAGTGTTCTGTGTGTATGTTCTGTAACTGTTATTAGACTGATAGTTGTGTGAGTGTTCTGTATGTATGTTCTGTAACTGTTATTAGACTGACAGTTGTGTGAGTGTTCTGTGTGTATGTTCTGTAACTGTTATTAGACTGACAGTTGTGTGAGTGTTCTGTGTGTATGTTCTGTAACTGTTATTAGACTGACAGTTGTGTGGGTGCTGAGATAGTGCAGGTACAGATCATGCCCTGAGTCTGGTGAATATGTCTGAGAATCAGTAGCAGTTTTACTGTTGATCAGGGATCAATAATTAGTGCTAGTGAATAAACAGTGTAATCAGAGGAAAGTTCAATGTTTCTCAACGGGGCAGGGCGCACGCGCACACACACACACACACACACACACACACACACACACACACACACACACACGACATACATGAACTGTAACCTGGAGAAATGTGTGGGTAAATGAGGTGGTGTGTGTACATGTGTGTTGAGCTTAAGGGAGCCACATCTGAGAGCCAGCTGCGGTTTAGAAGTTTCCAGAACAGACTCAGGTCATTAATCACGCAGACTCAGAGGCCTAGGCCTGGCCCTGTCAGTCTGCAGAGAGACGTGTGGAGAAAACACAACCAAACTTCGCCGCATCGTTCACCTACAACAGCACAGTTCAGTCAGCGAGTGCGGCCGTCACACGTGAAAAATAAAACCATTATTTACAGCGTGATTTACGCCCTCAGCTGAGAAAAGGCAAAAGTCATCTCTCTATTTCGTCCCTTCTGGCCCCCCATAAAACCACGTCTGTGCAGAACATCGAACTCATTGTAAAATCATTAAGACAACACGACCACATTCCCAAAGGTAAACGCAAATTTACTCTCTCTCTCACACACACATACACGCACACATACACACACACACATACACACACACACTTGTGAGGATATTCATTGACATAATGCATTCCCTAGACCTTTACCCTCACCTTAACCTAAACCTAATTCTAACCTGAACCCTAAAACCAAGCCTTAACCCTCAAACAACCCTCTGAAGAAGTGAGGACCAGCCAAAATGTCCTCACTTTCCCAAAATGTCCTCACTCCCAAGGTCTAAAACTCAAACTGGTACTCATAAGGATAGCTGCACAAGTACACACACACACACACACACACACACACTACACCCAGCCAGATCCACACATCAGGCCCACACAGTGGTCATTTAACAGGGAGTTTGAACTGTCATCACCTGCTCAGCTGGACCATCTCACAATGATGACACTGTGATTACATCATGATGACGTCATGAAATGTCATTCCGTGGGAGAGGAGATGTTTTACTAGTATCACAATTTTGGAGGGAATTGAAGAAACTAATGCACACTTACATACACACACACAAACACACAGAGCTGTGGGCTGTGTTGAGGCAGTAGATCCTGTAGGGGAGACAGGCCGGAGGAGAGAGGGAGCTGTCTGCAGCAGTGACCAGCAGTAATTAGGTATAAACGCCCCTGTGTGATAGAGCTGAACAGGAATACATTAAGGCACTTATCCACACACAGCCAGGGGGAGACTGGGGCTGGGGGTGTGGGGGTGTGTGTGTGTGGGGGGGTTCGGGGGGAGGGTGCGCAGAGAGAGAAATGGTAAATTGGACAGGAAGAAAGAGAAATGTTAAATGGATCATAACCAGTGTTTCTGGTGTTAGACAGCGTGGGGGGGGGGGCTCGAGATACCGCCACCCCCACAATAACAACCACAGACAAATCCCATGATGCATCTGTCCCTTTGCTCCACCCAACACCCCCTTTGCCTGCTTCTCTTTGACCAAAATATGTCACAGGCTTCATATGTAATACTATAGTGTGTGCGTATGTGTGCGTGTGTGTGTGTGTGTGTGTGCGTGCGTATGTGTGCGTGTGTGTGTTTGCATAATTGTATGTGTATTTCGTGTATGTTGTTTTTTCCTTAGGGTTAATCCAGGCTGCTGGCCTTTGGGATCACACACACACGCACGCGCGCGCACACACACACACATACATATGGGCTAATGTGACTAATGTGGTTATAGACAGTCATCTAGTGGTGTAGACACTCTGCCTCATTCACATGGACTGTGACATCAGTTTTAAGGTTTTTGGTTTAAATTCCTAACTTTCGATATTCCCACTTTTCTCCTCTAGAGACAGAGGCCTCTGAACTCCCAGACTGGCTGCATGTGGAGTCAGTGTGTCTGGTAGAGAAGAGAGAGAGAGAGAGAGAGAGCTGGTCAGTTTGCTGTCACCCAGTTTGCCCAGTTTGCTGCGCTGTTAATGTGTTAATGAGTGTAGGAGCCTGGGGCATTGCTCAGGTGTAAACATTTCCCTCTCAGTGTGAACGTTACAGACGCTTCAGAAAAAACTCCTGTCAGTTACTCTTCACTCGCTGTTCTGGTTTTACACTGTCACCCACCCTCATTATGATGCAATAAAGGGAAAGAGGGGGCTTGTTCCTCATCAGATACGGGAGCCAATCAGATGTTAAGGATTTTTTTGAAGGTTGGCAGAGAGATGATTTGATGATTTGGTCCAGAATGAAAACCATAAAAGATTCACAATATCTGCAGTGCCTGGCCTCTGGTCTGACAGTGAGGGAGGTTTGGACTAAGGCGGTTTCAAACAAGCTGGATTTTTTTCTACAACTTGCAATATCTATGTAGTTATACATTTACAAACTCCAAAGATCAATAAACGTCTTGGTAAAGAAAAAAAAAGTTACACAGAAGACAGCTAGGCATTTCCATATAAAGTATATTTAAAGTCCAAAAGAACAATTTCCCCATCATCCATTTCATAAATACAAGTATAACTTCAAAAAATATCCAGAGTTATCTGAGAATTACGTCATAAATAAAATGACTTCCTTTTCTGTCTGCTGGTTCATTCGTGGTTTTTTTTTTTTCTTTTCCACTGAGAGAAACGAATGTGACTGAAAGTTCCGGTGCTTTCCTTCAGAGAGGGCGGGACTCTGAGACAGACGACACAGCACATTTGACATTAAAACACCCTCACGACAGAAACACTTCTGCAGATAAAGGGAACGGTGAGGATGATGGGAAATTTAGTTCTTATTTGTAGTTCTTCTTTAAGCAGGCCAGCACACACACACACACACACACACACGTTTGGCATTGTTCGTGGCCTTTGGGAAAGTTCAGCCTAAACTTGTGGTCACTAGAGCAGAAATGAACTGGTTTCAACTGGAACATTCCAGGTAATCTTTAACCTGACAGGAAACTTCAGCTTAAACCAGAGCTTCACAACAGCAGTCAAGACAGTGCGTTACCATGGCACCAGGACCGCAGCAACTCAGGGTGAAAATGAGAGAGAGAGAGAGAGATGACAAAGTGATTTTGTTCATTCACACAAGTGTTAACGTCCAGATGGAAGTGAACTTCACTGAAATGAACAAAAACAAACAGCTGGAAATGTAGGTTTTCGAGCCCAATCTCTGATTTAGTTATCGGAAAAACTTGAATAATGGCCAGATCTCAAACAATGGCCATGTCTCGGATTATAGCCGCGGGTGCTGCCTGTCTGGGCACATAAAGGCCGGTCCCAAATACAGGCCGGGTAGAAAAAAAACCCCCATAACTTACAGAAAGGCTCATGTGGTAAATTCATCATATTTCCATAGCATTATTTACATCAGTACAACAACATACAGTAATTATGCTCACCACTCTGTTGCTATTAGTTTCACTCTTTAACAGAAATACCATACCGATAGTGTACTAACTCACATGGATTGTGGTCACTGTAGGACTATGTGTGTTAATGGCCCATTATTAGTATTCAGGCACATCACTGCAAAAACTCTCCTTCCTGTTTCCTATGTTATTTCCTATGTGTTATTTCATTATTTCTATGAGTTATTTCACATAACAGCTTCTTAATGGTACTGTGAAAAAGTCACAGAGGGGAAAAATGCCTGATTTTAGATGGCTTAGGTACAGTAGGGACATGCCGGCTGGTGAGCTGGAAACAGAGGAACATATTTTACCTTTAAACCTGTCATCACTTCAGCCTGCTCCCATTTATCCTCCTTGATTAACAATAAAACAAATAGTTTACAGAACAATCAACACTAATCGACGTAAATGTAGTAAATGATCACCAGTTTCATTGTGTGATAAAATTACCGTTCTTTGCAAACTACTGCATCATCTGCTATATCCACAGATGGTTTTAATCTGTCCATAACTGTGCTCTTCATTCTTTCTCCAAATTCAGGTAATATTGGAACTTTAAAATGATCTGCAAACATTCTGTTGTCTGAATGCTCATGAAACATCTGCTTTTGTGCGGTCTGTGTGCTAAACTTTATTGTGCATTGCACTCAAGCTGATGCTACATACAGATATGTTCACTGCATCAGTTTAATTAATCAGTCTCACGCTGTAGCTTTCACAATAGCACAGAGACTTAAAATAATCTGCACTGTTTCATTTGCATTATGATCTTAGTAGACCATAGTAACACATTAAATAATGGCCTGTCTCTAATAATAGCCTGTCTCAAATAAAGGCCTGGTTCTTTCTTCAGTTGAGGTAAATAAAGGCCACTATTTGAGAATTTACAGTGCACAGTTATTGGTTAGACATTTGTTACTCAAGTTATGGGAGTCTGTGAAAAATAATTATATCTGCATTCATGTAAATGATAAAGAGAATCTCAAATACAGGGATGCAGGTTTTTTGTTTTTTTCTATTTATTATCATTTACTTTCATGCCTTGTACTTATTGTCTGTTGGTTTGTCTATTGTCTGTGGTTTGCGTTTAAAGACTTCCTGTCTGTTGTCTACTGTCTGTATGTATTGTACTTATTGTACTCATAGACCTGTTATCACCAGTTTTGTTCCTACAGTCGACGGCTGCTCTGTGTCACCATGGTTTGGGAGCTATATTGTGCTCCTCATTCAACTCCTGCTTGTGATGAGAGGAGCTGACAGACGCTCCTGACGTGGTGGAGATGTTCGAGTGAGACACTGTCAATCAAGGGAAATGTACAACACGCTAACGTTGACAAATGAAAATAAGATCATAGCAATGAGAAGATGGTCTCTGTTTGTTTTCTCCCGGCGTGGCATCAAAACTCTCGCAAAGTGTTACGCTAATGTTCTCTGAGCGTTCCTGCAACGCTTTCTCCTCATCCCCCAGCGTTTCCAGTCTGCGGCGGAACATTTATTGGCAGCGCGTCTCTCCCCAGTCTGCTGTCGGTCTCTCACGCTGTGCTAATGCTCTCGCTATGTTGTCTCCACGCTACATCAGTGTTATTCCAACGCTCCGCCGCCCTGAGGGGTCAGCTGCCGCTGGTGATGATGACGGATGCACCACCATGTCCCTGCACATGCCTCAGGCCTTGTCTGTGTGTGTGATGTCACGCCGTACCCGGCCCCAAAGCAGCCCAGCAGAGCGTGGCCCCTGTGCCCCTCAGTCTCGGCCGTGTGTCCCGTCATGTCCTGGACAGAGAACACCAGGGGACCGGGGCGCGTCTGGAGCCCCAGACACGGAGACGCGGACGCAGAGCCTTCGGCGGCCGAGGGCGTGGCGCCAGAGATCCTGTCCGAGCTGGAGCTGCGCGGTCGAGACGCCGGGCTGACGCTGCTGCGGTTGTCATGGGAACCGGTCGCCTTGGCTGCGAGGTGGCAGAACATGGCGGGCGGATGAGCACAGGAGCTGGAGAGGGTGTAACGTGGGCTGTGATTAAGATCCTCCGTTGGCCCCCTTTGGGAGCGAAAGCCCCGATTCTCCTCTTTGATGACCTGTTGCTGGGTCTTGTTCAGTGACCCGTTACCGAGACAGTACCTGTCAGCAGAGTCACCGGTCGATCCGGAACCTTCCGGAGAGCTGGCCATGCTGTCCTCATCCCACTGATCTGATTCAAGATTGGAAAAGAGATGAGACGTTTATTAAGGACACATGGGAATTCTGACTGATTCCATAAACAATTAACCATTTACCACTTTAAATCCCATTTTAACCGTTTATTAATCTTCTTACTGTCAGCTCTACAGCTGAAGGGACAACTCTGCTCTTCCTGGCATCACAAATCTATATTTCAGCTGACTTCACTCACATTTGTCTATAAACACAACAGCACAGTGAGAGCATGCGTTTCTACAGTTCAGTTGTGTTCTGTGTTTGAAGTGAAATGTTTGATTTTGTTAACATGTGTTTTGTACACATTTGAGCAATTACAGGTTCTCACACAACATACGGTAATCATCAGATCAAACAGACATTATGAGCCAAGGGGTGTATGTGTGTGTGTGTGTGTGTGTGTGTGTGTGTGTCTGTGTGTGTGTGTATGTGTGTGTGTATGTATGCGTGTGTGTGTGTGTGTGTGTGTGTGTGTGTATGTGTGTGTGTGTGTGTGTGTGTAGGGACTGCAGTAATAAATGGACTGACAGAAGTTGACAAATGATTTTCTCTGAAAGTTTGAAAGGGGCTTTTGTGTTTTCATCAAAAGAAGCGCTGGGTGCACATGTGGCTGACATGTGACTCCAGGCCTGTCAGGTAGAAACACACACAGTATGACCAGGAGAACACACATGAGCCTGATGCTCCAAATGAACCTTCTGGATGCAGACAGCAGCTTTCATACGGTACAGAAGACCTGCCTGTCAAAAATATACAGCCTGTCAGGACCAGAGAACTCAGTCAATCAGAAGAAGAGAACAGCCAATCAGAAGTAAAGAATACAGCCAATCAGGACTAAAGAACAGCCAATCAGAAGTAAAGAATACA
>NC_044502.1:1040000-1067500 GCF_902362185.1 Chanos chanos | reverse complement strand
CAGACACACAGCTATCACACTTTACACAATCACAGACACATTACACAATCACAGACACACAGCTATCACACTTTACACAATCACAGACACACAGCTATCACACTTTACACAATCACAGACGCACAGCTATCACACTTTACACAATCACAGACACATTACACAATCACAGACACACAGCTATCACAGACACACAGCTATCACACTTTACACAATCACAGACACACAGCTATCACACTTTACACAATCACAGACACATTACACAATCACAGACACACAGCTATCACAGACACACAGCTATCACACTTTACACAATCACAGACACAAGGCTATCACACTTTACACAATCACAGACGCACAGCTATCACGCTTTACACAATCACAGACACATTACACAATCACAGACACACAGCTATCATGCTTTACACAATCACAGACACACAGCTATCACGCTTTACACAATCACAGACACATTACACAATCACAGACACACAGCTATCACACTTTACACAATCACAGACACACAGCTACCACGGACACACAGCTATCACATTTTACACAATCACAGACACACAGCTATCACACTTTACACAATCACAAAACGATCTGTTTGTCTGCTTCACATGACAGCGTTACAGTAGATAGTGTTTGACTAGCGGGCGGTCGCTTCTTCATCATCATTCGCTAACGGTGGATCTCATCTCTCGCTTACGTGTCCGACTGTATGTTCGTGTTTTGTAACATTCGGCTGCGCAGACAGCCCTGCAGGGATCAAACAGAGGTCACGCCTGAAAACGTAGACTTATCAAAACAAGCTTTCAGTCCTTAAAAAACCCACAGATCTGATACCCCATTTTAAAACTGTCTAGACTTTTAACACGCTAAAGGTAAAGCTTTTAGAACTGAATAAAAAAACAGATCATTCGATGATGCAGTATATGCAGAGTATATATAAAACACATAATTATACAGCCCACAGATGAGCCCAGGACTGCTGGGCGTGACTCCCAGTCCGGCATTTTCCATCACAAGGTTTTAGATCAGTCAGATGAATATGGGTCCATAAGTACAGCAAAAAGAAAAGAAAAGAAAAGAAAAGAAAAGAAAAGAAAAGAAAAGAAAAGCATAGTGAGACAAGTAGATATGTCTGACTAGTCTCAGCTTAGCTCACTGTCCTTCACTGTCACTAAGGGACAGACGCTGATTTCCACTTCAGTGCCATAGACTGTTACTTTCTTTACCAGCCAATCTCACAGCAGCTCTGTCAAGAGGCAGGATCAGTGGTGTTTGTCTAGTCTGTGAGAATAAAAATATGTATTTGTATGAAAATAAATGTTATATTCAATATGAAAATCTTCACTTGGGGAGAAAAACCCGAATGTAGCGTATGTTTTCTCAAGAAAGCTCATAAATCTTTAGGATAAAGTCTCAGAAAAAATCACAAATTTCATAACTGTATTTGTCTCATGGCTTCTCAGAAAAGTGTGTGTGTGTGTGTGTGTGTGTGTGTGTGTTCAGGAGCTTCTATGGAGAATACACATGATAAACAACAAAAAAAGCTTCTCTGCACTAAGACCATCCATACACCATCACAACACCATCACAACACCATCACAACACAATCAAAACACCATCAAAACACCACCACAACACCATTAAAACACCATCACAACACCATCACAACGCCATCAAAACACCATCACAACACCATCACAAAACTCCTAAACACCATCACAACACCATCAAAACACTGTCATCGATACCATCACAACACCATCACAGAACTCCTAAACACCATCACACCACCATCACAACACCATCGCAACACCATCACAACACCCCTCAACACCATTGCAACATCATCACAAAACTCCTCAACACCATCACAAAACTCCTCAACACCATCAAAACACCATCACAACACCATCTCAACACCACCACAACACCATCACCAAACTCCTCAACACCATCACAAGACCATCACAAAACTCCTCAACACCATCACAGAACTCCTCAACACCATCACAGCACCATCACAAGACCATCACAGAACTCCTCAACACCATCACTGGTTCCTTTGATAATTAAGACTCAGTCAGAAAGCTTGTTAGGTTCTGATAACATAAAGACTGTCTCCCTCTCCAGGAAGCAGTGACTTGGGCTTAGAAATGCAAACAGAATCTGTGTCTCACGTGAGGACGTAGTTGACGCTGACGATGCAGTGGGGTCGTGACGATCGGCTGTTGTGGACAATGGTGAGGTAGCTCTGTACCCAAACCCAGCCGCCATGTTTGGCCAGAAAACGGTAATATTTGGTCGTCACCTGACCCTTCTCCAGCACTGCGGAGAGAGAGAAAAGATTTCAGTCAGGAGAAACTCAGCCCGTCACTGTTAAAAATAATCCTCAGATGTGCTGCCAGAAACAAAGTCAAAAACAAGTTTTGATCCAAAAAACTTCTGCTGAAGCATTGACATGTTCTTGGACAACCGGCGGTAATGTCAGAAAACATTTAAAAATCCTTCAAAAAAACAGAGAATATAAAATATTTTATTTCCAAACCGCTGAGAGTGTCCTCAGCGTCCTTTGCTACTGAGGGGCCAATTCTGTTCATTATAGTAGTGAAATTACATGACTGGATACAAACCCAGATCACACAGCTGACTGGCTGTGTGACATGAGACAGGCTGGTCCAGGAAGTTCAGGAAAATGAAATATCTGTGTGCTAATTCTGTGTGTGTGTAGCTGTGTGTAAGTGTGTGTTAATGTCATACTGAACACAGGTGCGTGCAGGTGGATGACTCACACAGGTGATGAGCACAGTGCAGGTGGAAGATGTCACAGCTGTGTACGTGATGGTACAGCGTTTTCTCGATCAGGTCCTGGGGTTCATATCCAGTCAGCTCTCCCACCCTGACACAGACACACACAGACAAGGAGTGGCTCTGCTAGACTGTCGAGTTTTGTGAACATTTGAAGCCCCGTTTTGTTTGGCAGTGATGCGGGTTCAAACCCCACATGTGATGGCAAACTGAGAAGAGACAAACCCTGACAGCATTTCAGAGGCGTGCGATGCACAAATCGTAAGCTGCGACTCAGAGAATGGAGTTACAGTGTTGATGCAGGTGGGCATGTGAATGGAGTGACAGTGATGATGCAGGTGGGCATGTGAATGGAGTGACAGTGAAGATGCAGGTGAGCATGTGAATGGAGTGACAGTGATGATGCAGGTGGGCATGTGAATGGAGTTACAGTGATGATGCAGGTGGGCATGTGAATGGAGTGACAGTGATGATGCAGGTGGGCATGTGAATGGAGTGACAGTGATGATGCAGGTGGGCATGTGAATGGAGTTACAGTGATGATGCAGGTGGGCATGTGAATGGAGTTACAGTGATGATGCAGGTGGGCATGTGAATGGAGTGACAGTGATGATGCAGGTGGGCATGTGAATGGAGTTACAGTGATGATGCAGGTGGGCATGTGAATGGAGTGACAGTGATGATGCAGGTGGGCATGTGAATGGAGTTACAGTGATGATGCAGGTGGGCATGTGAATGGAGTGACAGTGATGATGCAGGTGGGCATGTGAATGGAGTGACAGTGATGATGCAGGTGGGCATGTGAATGGAGTTACAGTGATGATGCAGGTGGGCATGTGAATGGAGTGACAGTGATGATGCAGGTGGGCATATGAATGGAGTTACAGTGATGATGCAGGTGGGCATGTGAATGGAGTGACAGTGATGATGCAGGTGGGCATGTGAATGTGCAGGTGGACGGGGGACGTACCTGGAGTCCAGGAAAATGAGTCTCATGTCCAGACTGGCTCTAAACATAAACATGTTGTTGTGAAGTTTGATCTCGGTTATGGCGCTGGGAGGTAAGGAGTGACCGACGGCCAAGAGGCCCACGTTCTGATAACAGCCATCGAAGGGAGCCATGTCCAAACCGCACTGCCGGATCTTCAGATACCCGCTACAGTGGATGACCTGGGAGAGGGCAAGGGTCAAAAGTCAAGGGTCAGGCATAGAAAGCCACAAAACATATTAACTCTTCTTATCTTTATCTTTATCTCTCTCTCTCTCTCTCTGTCTTCTATCTATGTATGTATCTATCTTTCTATCTATCTCATACCACATAGCACTTACTTACTGTGAATTCTATACATCATCTACCATTTGGAATGTATTTATTGAATTACACTACACACTATCCTGGTGCTGTATGTTGTACTGCACATCGTATTGTGTATCGTATATTGTAGACTGTACATTGGATTGTATACTGTATTGTATTGTATATTGTACATATATTGCAGGTCCTGTATTGTGTATTGTATTGTATATTGGATGTCTTGTATCCTCTGTTGTATTGCACACTGTATTATCTTTACTGTGTATTTGTATTTATTGTGTATTTTGTGAACCACACAGAGAACACCAAGTAAAATTCCTAGTACATGTAATGTATCATGGTGAGCAAAGGTGATTCTGATTCTGATCAATCTATCCATCTATCTATCTATTTATGTGTGTGTGTGTGTGTGTGTGTGTGTGTGAGAGAGAGTTAAACAGAGCATACATTATATATAGCTCCATATAAACCACTACACACACAGTTACATATAACCCACCTTGTATCCACCACTCGCAAGGCCAGCGTTCCGTTTAGCTAAGACGCATTTCATTCTCAGGAAGAAAGAACGCTCCACCTCGTACTCTGAAATGCAGATTAAATCTCTTATACAGCCATTCTGCCCGTAAAGACACAGATCTGAGATTCTGCAGGGCACTCACTGAAGCTAATGTGAGTCAGATGAGAGGTACCTTGGATGCAGTGTGAATAGTTTGGCTGCTGGGGCGTCAGGATGGCGGTCATCTCATCGTGATCCGCAGGGTGAACGTATTCGTAAATACTATTCCCAGTCAACTCTACCTGTTAAAACAACACGGTGCACTGTGTCATTCAGCATTCCACGGCACACTACACTAACACAGCCTCTCAACTTCAGTACAGACAGAGTGATGTGTGGATGTGAGGAGATGTGGTAACAGGTGAGGAGCAGTATGAGAGTGTGAGAAGGTGAGGAGATGTGGTAACAGGTGAGGAGCAGTATGAGAGTGTGAGAAGGTGAGGAGATGTGGTAACAGGAGAAGAGCAGTATGAGAGTGTGAGGAGATGTGGTAACAGGAGAAGAGCAGTATGAGAGTGTGAGAAGGTGAGGAGATGTGGTAACAGGTGAGGAGCAGTATGAGAGTGATGTGAGGAGATGTGGTAGGAGGTGAAGAGCAGTATGAGAGTGTGAGAAGGTGAGGAGATGTGGGAGGAGGTGAAGAGCAGTATGAGAGTGTGAGAAGGTGAGGAGATGTGGTAACAGGTGAAGGGCAGTATGAGAGTGTGAGAAGGTGAGGAGATGTGGTAACAGGAGAAGAGCAGTATGAGAGTGTGAGAAGGTGAGGAGATGTGGCAACAGGTGAGGAGCAGTATGAGAGTGTGAGAAGGTGAGGAGATGTGGTAGGAAGTGAAGAGCAGTATGAGAGTGTGAGAAGGTGAGGAGATGTGGGAGGAGGTGAAGAGCAGTATGAGAGTGTGAGAAGGTGAGGAGATGTGGTAACAGGTGAGGAGCAGTATGAGGGTGGATGTGAGGAGATGTGGTAGGAGGTGAAGAGCAGTATGAGGGTGGATGTGAGGAGATGTGGTAACAGGTGAGGGAGCAGTATGAGAGTGATGTGAGGAGATGTGGTAACAGGCGAGGAGCAGTATGAGAGTGTGAGAAGGTGAGGAGATGTGGTAGGAGGTGAAGAGCAGTATGAGAGTGTGAGAAGGTGAGGAGATGTGGTAACAGGTGAGGAGCAGTATGAGGGTGGATGTGAGGAGATGTGGTAGGAGGTGAAGAGCAGTATGAGGGTGGATGTGAGGAGATGTGGTAACAGGTGAGGAGCAGTATGTGAGTGATGTGAGGAGATGTGGTAGGAGGTGAAGAGCAGTATGAGAGTGTGAGAAGGTGAGGAGATGTGGTAGGAGGTGAAGAGCAGTATGAGAGTGTGAGAAGGTGAGGAGATGTGGTAGGAGGTGAAGAGCAGTATGAGAGTGTGAGAAGGTGAGGAGATGTGGTAACAGGAGAAGAGCAGTATGAGAGTGTGAGAAGGTGAGGAGATGTGGTAGGAGGTGAAGAGCAGTATGAGAGTGTGAGAAGGTGAGGAGATGTGGTAACAGGTGAGGAGCAGTATGAGTGTGTGAGAAGGTGAGGAGATGTGGTAACAGGTGAGGAGCAGTATGAGAGTGTGAGAAGGTGAGGAGATGTGGTAACAGGTGAGGAGCAGTATGAGAGTGTGAGAAGGTGAGGAGATGTGGTAACAGGTGAGGAGCAGTATGAGAGTGTGAGAAGGTGAGGAGATGTGGTAACAGGTGAGGAGCAGTATGAGAGTGTGAGAAGGTGAGGAGATGTGGTAACAGGAGAAGAGCAGTATGAGAGTGTGAGAGGGTGAGGAGATGTGGTAGGAGGTAAGGAGCAGTATGAGAGTGTGAGAAGGTGAGGAGATGTGGTAACAGGAGAAGAGCAGTATGAGAGTGTGAGAGGGTGAGGAGATGTGGTAGGAGGTGAAGAGCAGTATGAGAGTGTGAGAAGGTGAGGAGATGTGGTAACAGGTGAGGAGCAGTATGAGTGTGTGAGAAGGTGAGGAGATGTGGTAACAGGTGAGGAGCAGTATGAGAGTGTGAGAAGGTGAGGAGATGTGGTAACAGGTGAGGAGCAGTATGAGAGTGTAAGAAGGTGAGGAGATGTGGTAACAGGTGAGGAGCAGTATGAGAGTGTGAGAAGGTGAGGAGATGTGGTAACAGGAGAAGAGCAGTATGAGAGTGTGAGAGGGTGAGGAGATGTGGTAGGAGGTAAGGAGCAGTATGAGAGTGTGAGAAGGTGAGGAGATGTGGTAACAGGTGAGGAGCAGTATGAGAGTGTGAGAAGGTGAGGAGATGTGGTAACAGGTGAGGAGCAGTATGAGAGTGTGAGAAGGTGAGGAGATGTGGTAACAGGTGAGGAGCAGTATGAGAGTGTGAGAAGGTGAGGAGATGTGGTAACAGGTGAGGAGCAGTATGAGAGTGTGAGAAGGTGAGGAGATGTGGTAACAGGTGAAGAGCAGTATGAGAGTGTGAGAAGGTGAGGAGATGTGGTAACAGGTGAGGAGCAGTATGAGAGTGTGAGAAGGTGAGGGAGCAGAGGCACAGACCTGAGAGAGTCCGAGCAGGACCGATGCTGTCTCTGATATGTACATTATCTTCCCATCTGGAGCCACCACGAAGATAAATCCATCTAATGTCTGAGAACCACAATTATTATTATTATTATTATTATTTATTATTATTATCATTATTACTATTATTGTTGTTGTTGGTGGTGGAAGTAGTAGGTTGAATCCATTATAGATACAATGCAAATGTTCAAACAACAACAACATGAACTAACAACAACAACCACAATAATAATAATAATAATAATAATAATAATAATAATAACATTAATATTAATAATAATAATAATAATAATAATAATAATAATAATAATAATAACAACAATAATAAACCACAATACTCTGAGATCCAAAATTAATAATAACACAAATGTTTTCATTCTGTGAATGGAACAGTAGATAATTAAATAAACATAACTTTTTTTACTGAGACAGTTTCAGGGAAAGAGAGACAAAGTGAATGGATGACTTTATGAACAGTTCCTTGAGAATTACCTGGAGTAAATGACATCCCAGCTCTCGATCCATAGAATCCAGAGATCTGGCCCGACTCACGTGACCCCATGCCTCCCCCAAACCTAAAACCAGACAAGTCGAAAACCCTTCACACGTCACATAATTATGATTATTCTCGTTCCCATTAATGTTCACCAACATTGTCCACACTGTAGCCTACTTGCTGTATTTTGTAACCTATCGCTGTTACTGCTTTTTCTGCTACCACTGATAGAGACGGCAACGACGACTGCGGTGATTCTTAGAACTCGCTAAAATAAATAAATGATCATATCTTCGACCTAAGGTAACAAAATTTTCCATGAACACCATGAAGAACAATAGAAGAATATTTCTATTGATTACTCAGCAGCGGTAACAACGCAAGTCCCTGAACCAGTCCAAGTCCAAAAACTCATAAAACGCATAAAACGAACACGCTTAACGCTCTGTGTAACACGGAAAGTTATTCAGAACAACTGTCTTCGGTTTTGTGATTCCAGTACACTGACTCCGCCAATAGCACGTCAACGCACTCAGACACAGCCGTACGAAACGGCACGAAGAGAAACAAATAATTCCTTTGGTCCACAGTTAAACTAATCTTTTGTTATCTAGGAACATGGATTAATATGTTAAATAAACAGGGGGAAGTGATTAAAAACGAATCATTACATCTACACTGTCTATGTGTTAATTTGACAAAAAAAAAAAAATAGCCTAATGGCCGAGAACCTGGTAGGTCTAAAGTTCTGCTACAGTTCATGTTCTACGTGTTCAGTTTATCTTTAGAGAACTGTTGAAAAATAAATGTTCTAAAATAAGAAATTCACCACCGTTTTGTTTGAAAATAATTGACTTCTATGTCCGGCCTACTACCTAAACCTATTTTATCCTGCGTGTTGCCGCGTTTTCATCTATGATCGACAGGTTTGTGACTCATTTGCCCATGTCAGTTGGTTAGTTTGAGTTTCTAAATCACCCTGTCCACCCCTTTTCACGCTGACGCTTCACGGTGCAGACAGCAGGTGAAGATTAAACTGAGCCTTCTGAGAGGATAATTTCACCAAAAGAACTGTGAGACAGCATTAATACAGAAATGGGAGCTGGAGCAGAACTACTGTGTTTTTTCAGCCTGAAATGTCACAGTACCTCTTGGCTGGTTTTAGAAAGATTGTCAGTTTCTTGGACTGGGAGCACGTTTGTGGGAGAGAAATTCTCTAACGTAGCCTAGCAGTGGGACTTGCTCCCAGAGCTTTCAATCGATCCATTAACTAAAATTGCTAACACATTGACGTGGCCCCTAAAACGGTCGCTTTTATGAGTTTTTCCCCCCCGAAAAAAGTATTTTTTGTTTCAGTTTAAAATGACAAATGCAAGCCAAATGCAAAATGTTACCCGCTTGCTGTTAATTAGGCCTTCGTGAATTCAGACTGTATGATTTAAAATATTGAGCGTGTATGAACTGCCTTTAGACGGCTCGTCTGATGTAGGCTATCTCTAAAAAATAACAATTCAGTAATAAAGAATCTTGAGAATTGTAATGCTCCTCAGTCGAAAACGAAAATGCATTTGTCTTCTATTCTTGTTGTCAGGAGCACCATCTGCCAATCCTTAAAAAGAAAGGTAAGAGAAATAAAAAAAAAAACAGGCCACGTGCTGTTTTATTTGAATTTTAAAAACCGTTACCCGTTTCGTTACATTTTAGAATCTCAGCGCGTGGATCAATAAGCAACAGCAAGGACGGAGCAGCCGGGGGCATTCCGGGTTACAGTGAGGGTTTAATGAGAAATACACTGGAACTAAACCGTGTAAAACTCTTTGCCGCCAGAGAATATGGCCGAGACAAAGTGGAGATATTAATTTTCCTGAGACAGGCTGTGTGATTCCTATCTATATATATTGACGGAGCCCACAGAACACGCTTGAGAAACATACATTATAAATAGGCCACGGCAATTTTAGCACAGCCGAATTATTTTAAACGATGCAGATTATCTATGTTGGCGTTAAAAATGAAAATGATTCTTTCCTCTGTAAATGAAGGTGAAAATTGTGTAAGCTTGCCATTATCATCAAAGTCGTATGACTACGATGTCCACCCCACGTGAGAGAAAAATTTTCTATTTGTTCTCGAGATTTAGAGAGACAATTGAGGGCTTTAATGAAATATGGCAACACCGCATCTCAAGCCCTGAGATCAGTCCCAGGGGCTGTGCAGGCTGCCTAACTAATTGCTCGGGAGGATGCGCAGTCACGAATAAAGGGAGAAGAGGAGGCCTCCTTCAACCAAAAAAGAGTCGCTTTCCAACCGGCCTGCAGTTCACGCGATTCCTCCTTGAGAATGTTGTGCTCACTTCACACACACAGGCAGGGCGACTGAGTTTAAACCTCATCTTCTTGGCTGGACAGCGTGTGCACACACTTCAGCATGATTATATATTTTTTAAAAAGACATACAGAATGAGAAATACAGAGCAGAGATCCAATACTTACAATATTTTCTTTCTGTAAAATGATGATTTCACTCAACAGAAATGTATCTTGTCTCTCACCACTGCCAGATCAGTAAGAATTTTGCAATAATTTTCATGTTTTGGCCAGATTAACCCGATAAAAGCAATTTTAAATCTTAGGCCCAATCTAAAAACACCAAGCACTTACCTTGAGGAAAAACTATTCGCATTTTTAGGTAACTGGTTGTCAGTCGTATTATTGAAGCTTTATCCAGTTGGGACGTAATGGCAGACGGTAAAGGCAACATTTTGGCTAGCTCGTAAAATTCACTATTTTCTTTTTCCCGTCGAGTCCTTGCAGCTGTCTTTGACTTCTCCTTCATTATGATAATCCCACCGTTTTAATTACTGCTCTGTGGAACTCTTTCAGACATTTACTTGATCTATTAAAAGTTGCGAAGTGATAAACATCTGAATTCGGTTTCCCAGAATCACCGGTGAAGTCAGTTGAGGAGAACGGTACAAGAAATCCTTGTTCATCATCTCAAAGGCACGGCACTACACAGCATGGCGGGTTTAGATTATACCGAAAAATCCCGGAGAGGCTTGACAACCTGGATCTCGTCTTCATCCAGTCGGAATAGCGTCTTCCTCAAGGCCACATTCCGCGTGCTCTTAGCGCGCACGTAGCGGCCTCTTGGCACAGCCTGTTCCTCCTCATAACGCCCCACACAGCGGCTTGAAGCTGGAAAGTGAAAATGCACAACGAATAACGTCGGATTGTTTGTCCCATATCACTTTTTACAACGATGCATATCCGGGATACATATCGCTAAAAGAACAACGAATTGTGTTTTTTAATTTGTTTGATGTGAACCGTCCGCAAATCATGAGACATCAAGTATAAAAATGTATTTCAGAATTAACGAAAAATGATCCAGAAGAAAGTAAAGTAAAAATGGAACATCTGTTATCGATTCTACTTCTAGTAAGAACAATAACAACAACAACAACAACAACAACAAACAACAAGAAGAAGAACAATAACAACAACAACAACAACAACAATAATAATAATGATGATAATAATAATAATAATAATAATAATAATAGGTTTTTGTTGTTTTATATTATTATTATACTGGCGTTATACCGCACTAGTATTGTGTAATATTGTACGTTGTAAAATGTGCATTGTACAACAACAACAAATAATAATAACAATAATAATAATAACAATAACAAGAACAGCAACAACAACAACAACAACAACAATAATAATAATAATAATAATAATAATAATAATAATAAGGCCAAAATGGAGTCGAAATGCCACAGTTCTGTATAAAAACTGATTAGAATTGAGGGGACTCACCTACGCGCCGAGTTCCCTGTCGCCTGGTTCTCACCTAAAGTTTCATTTGAATCATCCCTCAGACCAGTTAAGTTTAACCGCCAATCTTACACGGAACTGATCACTGGAAAGGACGCGACCCCGACATCAAATACACTAAAGAGAATTAACAAAAAAGACCGTGCTTATTTAAAGTCCTCCCAACCCTCTGTCAGACCCTGTCATACACTCTCCCATGTCTTTAAGTTGGGATCTACCCTGCGTCTTCTGATTGGTCGGGAAGTGTCGAGGACAATTTGGTGATTGGCTGCTGTGGATAACGAGTTCACAGCATTTATAGCACAGAATACCAGACACGTTGCTTTTCTTTTCGACGTCCTTTAAAAATATGTTTATTTATTTATGAAATAAAGCATCTTCTCTCTTGATCTCTTTGATCCCGACTGTTCTGAAATCGCTTGAAACAGGCTACACACAGGGGTCAAATTTTATTCAAAAACAGTTGAGGAAATACATAATTTGTAATACTACACTTATCAGCCTTATTGTTATCAAGGCATCACACATGATTCTACACATCTCTCGCTCTCTCTCACTCTCTCGCTCTTACACACACACACACACACACACACACGCACACACACACACACACACAGACAGACACACACCACGATCCTACCAATGTTCAGCGATTTTAGTATTCGTTTCTGGCGTTAGATAGGCCTATGTTAATAGATTTGTCGTCGTTCTCCTCTCAGGCTGTGAAATTTACAGACGCGGCGTATGATTTCAGATGCCAAGAAGGTGCTTGAGCGTAAAGACGTAGTTAACCTCTCGGTTACAAGAATTTAAGACGAAGTAAAAGATACAGTCTACTCACGTCCTCAGCAACGCCATTAAGACGACATAACATGTCTACACGATTAACAAATTACAGTTAAGGGGAATTTTGAGTCTTAGATTTGCACTTACAACTGAAAACAGTCAGTAGGCCAGCAGGCCTATAGCTTGTACAAATTACTCTCCTTACCATCTGCAAGATTTCAGGTCTGTTTCTGTGAAGTGTGCAGGGAACAGCAGCCCCCAACCTGACTGGCAGTCTAAATCTTCTGTCCGTTTTTTATACTCGTTATGCTGTAGACTATTTCTGATATGTATTGTTTCATATAAAATAGCACCGCACAAGGGAATAATTATTTAAATTATTTGCTGAAATTAACCGACCAGTTGAACGAATGAACATGAGAGCAGATGGGTGAGTGAATCTGTAAATGAAGTTTCTATTATCTCAAGATAATGAAATAATCTTATTATTGCTTTATCATCAGAGGCTATTATATGGTTTTATACCTGCACTAATTTCGAAATTATTTGGGATTGTCGCACTGATTTACATGTTTTTCGCATCTAAAAGAAAATAACAATTAGGTGACATTTATGAGCAAACGGTTGTCAGGGATAGTGTAATAGACAGACAGGTAGAGACGGAGTCTATGACCGTGCTGTAAAAATAGCTCGGTATATGCTTTACATACTCATCTGAGGATTAATCTCCGGCGCGTGAATCAGTTGAGAACGCGACGGCTCATGTTCTTATTTAATTAGCAGGTAGCGCCGCTCGGGGATAGGACTGCACGTTCGTGGGGGCCACAGAGGCGGGGTCGCTCACATCGGCGCTATGCCCGGCCTTTCTCATTAGGCCCACAATTAACGGGGAAATTGGCAACCGCGGAGATGTCTTCATCAGTCTCTCTCTCTCTCTCTCTGTGTGTGTGTGTGTGTGTGTGTGTGTGCTGATTCTGAGAAGAATGAAAATGCGTCAGATTAACTTTGAAATGTATATTTTAAGATTGGACCGTAAACTGTTTACTCTTAACAAAGTGAATTCGCTATTTCAGCCAATCAGATATTAGCCAATACTTCCATGCAATAAAATGTGATGAGGAGAGCCTGTGTTCTGTTTTTATATAACATTATATCATATATCATTTATCTCACATTATATCATATAAGATATATATATCTATGAGAAAATGATGAGTGACAGTGTTACCTGTCTGCCTCCTGCACTGTATATGGACTATTCTTTCAGAAGCGCTTTTATCTGTTCAGTTAAATGGTTTAGAGTTTAAATGACATGCTCTTTAAAAAAAAAACAGACTTGCTCAAAATGAAGTTTTAGAGAACCTGAAGGCTGAGAGCTCTACTGAGCATGCCCGAGTCAACCCTCTGTCAGACCAGAGCAGGATGACAGCATGACAGAACCCCAGGCCCAAAAACAGGAGCCCACTCTCCTCTGTCTGACCTCAGAGAGGGAGAAGAGGGCTCTAGAAAAGTTAGTGCCTTTTAGAGAGCTAAGGGCAAAAAATGTGGACATTCTATAACTGAACATTAATCAACAAAACATTAACATTAATTAACAAAACATTAACATTAATTCACAGAACATAAAATCAGTGATTGCTTGGCCACATCAGGGAGAACTGAGGGGGTTAAGAGGTCAGGTGTCCATCACTGGGTGAGCAGAGAGACAGGCGGACAGATGGTACAGTCCGAAAACGCTATACGTAGCAGACAGACAGGCAGACAGCAGTATAGTCCGAAAACGCTACATGCAGCAGACAGACAGGCAGTCAGTGGTATAGTCCGAAAACGCTACATGCAGCAGACAGACAGGCAACCAGATGGTACACACAGCAGTAAGAGTCTGGGCCAATGCCGTGCCTGGCATGTGTTGCGTGTCTGTTTTATGTGACTGAAGCTCTTGATGAGCTCTAGATGCGTAAAATTGAGTGCTGACGATTATATGAAAATGATTATGATTGTTATTTAACAACCTAACGACGCCAGTGCTACAGACGGGTCAAACAGAGAGACACTAAGAGACAAAATAATTATGGCAACAATGTACAGGAGCAACTGGGGACATGCAAATGGTCTCTTTCTTAAACTGATTTTTTCTCAGTGTGGTAGCACGCCTTCGAGTTGAAGTACAGGGCAGATCCAGTCACCGGCCTCGATGCTATTCTGACGACATGAGGATGAGACTTAAGACAGAAAACACGGCGAAAACGGGAAGTAAGTAAAACTGTCACTGCCACAGCTAAACTTTTCATCTCTAAACTTTTAAAACTTTTAAATGTTACATTACCAAGTTACGTATGGCGGAATATGTACTGGTTGTTGTTGTTTTGTCGTTTTAATAAGCTATATAGCGGCTTTAATATCTGTGTGTGATTAAATGGCATTATACGGTTTCCATTAAAAAACAGCCCCACAGAGGTACAGTCAAAGTTCATGTCCCAGTCTAATTTGTGTTAGATTAGACATGTATTTCTGCCTCAGTCACTGCCTCAGTCACCCAAAATGCCAGACACTTTGCTTTGTGTTTGTTTGTATGTGGTATGTGTGTGTGTGTGTGTGTGTGTGTGGGGGGGGGGGGGGGGGGGTTGAGTGTGTGTGTGTGCACGTGTGTGTGTGTGTGTGTGTGTGTGTGTATGTGTGTGTATGTGTGTGTATGTGTGTGTGTGTGTGTATAGCTGCCATTCAGGAAGTAATGCTTATTGAATGAAAACCAGAATATATGGAATGAAAAAGTAAGAATATTGATTGAACAGCTTTGGTGTTTAGGCACAGGCACAACAATAACAACAAGGTGCACAATGCCCAGCTTTGTAATTTGTCATTAAGTTGGAAAAAATTACAAAATTTTCTCTGAATAATGGTAAATTTCACTTTGATATGTTCATAGTCCTGGCCAAGTGAAAACTCAGTCAGCTGTGGAGAATTACAGACTTGGCCCAGCAGAGGCAGACAGCCCATAAAAAGTAACATGACCAGCCTACGACATCACAAATAACACTGTCAATCTGTGACATCAGCCTATGACATCACAAATAATACAATCTGTGGTACATGTACAATAACAATAAAGGTACTCATATTAGCGACATTAGCCTGTGACATCACAAATAACACAGTCAGTCTGTGATATGAGCCTATGACATCACAAATGACACAGTCAATCTGTGACATCAGCCTATGGCATAGCGGTTTATTTTATTTATTTCATCATCAGGACACATTATGACAACATCACTCAGATCTGTACGAAAAACCTCACAACATCATCCAGATTTAAAAACATGATACAGCATTTCCCTAGCTCCTGCAAAGGTCCCTTGATCCACTTTTTTGGACATGTTAATTTTCACGCTTAGCACTGGACTTGCCCACAATCACAGGGATAAATACCAGCTTTATACCAACATCACAGGGTAAAAACCATCTTTATACCAACATCACAGGGTAAAAACCAGCTCTATACCAACATCACAGGGTAAAAACCAACTTTATACCAACATCACAGGGTAAAAACCATCTTTATACCAACATCACAGGGTAAAAACCAGCTTTATATCAACATCACAGGGTAAAAAACAGCTTTATACCAACATCACAGGGTAAAAACCAGCTCTATACCAACATCACAGGGTAAAAAACAGCTTTATACCAACATCACAGGGTAAAAACTATCTTTATACCAACATCACAGGGTAAAAACCAGCTCTATACCAACATCACAGGGTAAAAAACAGCTTTATACCAACATCACAGGGTAAAAACCAGCTTTATACCAACATCACAGGGTAAAAGCCAGCTTTATACCAACATCACAGGGTAAAAACCAGCTTTATACCAACATCACAGGGTAAAAACCATCTTTATACCAACATCACAGGGTAAAAACCAGCTCTATACCAACATCACAGGGTAAAAAACAGCTTTATACCAACATCACAGGGTAAAAACCATCTTTATACCAACATCACAGGGTAAAAACTATCTTTATACCAACATCACAGGGTAAAAACCAGCTCTATACCAACATCACAGGGTAAAAACCAGCTCTATACCAACATCACAGGGTAAAAAACAGCTTTATACCAACATCACAGGGTAAAAACCAGCTTTATACCAACATCACAGGGTAAAAACCATCTTTATACCAACATCACAGGGTAAAAACCATCTTTATACCAACATCACAGGGTAAAAACTATCTTTATACCAACATCACAGGGTAAAAACCAGCTTTATACCAACATCACAGGGTAAAAACCAGCTCTATACCAACATCACAGGGTAAAAACCAGCTCTATACCAACATCACAGGGTAAAAACCAGCTTTATACCAACATCACAGGGTAAATACCATCTTTATACCAACATCACAGGGTAAAAACCAGCTTTATACCAACATCACAGGGTAAATACCATCTTTATATCAACATCACAGGGTAAAAACCAGCTCTATACCAACATCACAGGATAAAAACCATCTTTATACCAACATCACAGGGTAAAAACCATCTTTATATCAACATCACAGGGTAAAAACCATCTTTATACCAACATCACAGGGTAAAAACCAGCTTTATATCAACATCACAGGGTAAAAACCATCTTTATACCAACATCACAGGGTAAAAACCAGCTTTATACCAACATCACAGGGTAAAAACCATCTTTATACCAACATCACAGGGTAAAAACCATCTTTATATCAACATCACAGGGTAAATACCATCTTTATACCAACATCACAGGGTAAAAACCAGCTTTATACCAACATCACAGGATAAAAACCAGCTCTATACCAACATCACAGGGTAAAAACCATCTTTATACCAACATCACAGGGTAAAAACCATCTTTATACCAACATCACAGGGTAAATACCAGCTTTATACCAACATCACAGGGTAAAAACCAGCTTTATACCAACATCACAGGGTAAAAACCAGCTTTATACCAACATCACAGGGTAAAAACCAGCTCTATACCAACATCACAGGGTAAAAACCAGCTTTATACCAACATCACAGGGTAAAAACCATCTTTATACCAACATCACAGGGTAAAAACCAGCTTTATACCAACATCACAGGGTAAAAACCAGCTTTATACCAACATCACAGGGTAAAAACCATCTTTATACCAACATCACAGGGTAAATACCATCTTTATACCAACATCACAGGGTAAATACCATCTTTATACCAACATCACAGGGTAAAAACCATCTTTATACCAACATCACAGGGTAAAAACCATCTTTATACCAACATCACAGGGTAAAAACCAGCTCTATACCAACATCACAGGGTAAAAACCAGCTCTATACCAACATCACAGGGTAAAAACCAGCTTTATACCAACATCACAGGGTAAAAACCAGCTTTATACCAACATCACAGGGTAAAAACCAGCTTTATACCAACATCACAGGGTAAAAACCAGCTTTATACCAACATCACAGGGTAAAAACCAGCTCTATACCAACATCACAGGGTAAAAACCAGCTTTATACCAACATCACAGGGTAAATACCATCTTTATACCAACATCACAGGGTAAAAACCATCTTTATACCAACATCACAGGGTAAAAACCAGCTTTATACCAACATCACAGGGTAAAAACCAGCTTTATACCAACATCACAGGGTAAATACCATCTTTATATCAACATCACAGGGTAAAAACCAGCTCTATACCAACATCACAGGATAAAAACCATCTTTATACCAACATCACAGGGTAAAAACAATCTTTATACCAACATCACAGGGTAAATACCATCTTTATATCAACATCACAGGGTAAAAACCAGCTCTATACCAACATCGCAGGGTAAAAACCATCTTTATACCAACATCACAGGGTAAAAACCATCTTTATACCAACATCACAGGGTAAAAACCAGCTCTATACCAACATCACAGGATAAAAACCATCTTTATATCAACATCACAGGGTAAAAACCAGCTTTATACCAACATCACAGGGTAAAAACCATCTTTATACCAACATCACAGGGTAAAAACCAGCTTTATACCAACATCACAGGGTAAAAACCAGCTTTATACCAACATCACAGGGTAAAAACCAGCTTTATACCAACATCACAGGGTAAAAACCAGCTCTATACCAACATCACAGGGTAAAAACCATCTTTATACCAACATCACAGGGTAAAAACCAGCTCTATACCAACATCACAGGGTAAATACCATCTTTATACCAACATCACAGGGTAAAAATCAGCTTTATACCAACATCACAGGGTAAAAACCATCTTTATACCAACATCACAGGGTAAAAACCAGCTTTATACCAACATCACAGGGTAAAAACCAGCTTTATACCAACATCACAGGGTAAATACCAGCTCTATACCAACATCACAGGGTAAATACCATCTTTATATCAACATCACAGGGTAAAAACCAGCTCTATACCAACATCACAGGATAAAAACCATCTTTATACCAACATCACAGGGTAAAAACCAGCTTTATACCAACATCACAGGGTAAAAACCAGCTTTATACCAACATCACAGGGTAAAAACCATCTTTATACCAACATCACAGGGTAAAAACCAGCTCTATACCAACATCACAGGGTAAAAACCAGCTCTATACCAACATCACAGGGTAAAAAACAGCTTTATACCAACATCACAGGGTAAAAACCATCTTTATACCAACATCACAGGGTAAAAACCATCTTTATACCAACATCACAGGGTAAAAACCATCTTTATACCAACATCACAGGGTAAAAACCATCTTTATACCAACATCACAGGGTAAAAACCATCTTTATACCAACATCACAGGGTAAAAACCTTCTTTATACCAACATCACAGGGTAAATACCAGCTTTATACCAACATCATAGGGTAAAAACCATCTTTATCCCAACATCACAGGATAAAAACCATCTTTATACCAACATCACAGGGTAAAAACCATCTTTATACCAACATCACAGGGTAAAAACCATCTTTATCCCAACATCACAGGGTAAAAACCAGCTTTATACCAACATCACAGGATAAAAACCAGCTTTATATCAACATCACAGGGTAAAAACCAGCTTTATACCAACATCACAGGGTAAAAACCAGCTCTATACCAACATCACAGGGTAAAAACCATCTTTATACCAACATCACAGGGTAAATACCAGCTTTATACCAACATCACAGGGTAAAAACCATCTTTATCCCAACATCACAGGGTAAAAACCAGCTTTATCCCAACATCACAGGGTAAAAACCAGCTTTATACCAACATCACAGGATAAAAACCAGCTTTATACCAACATCACAGGGTAAAAACCATCTTTATACCAACATCACAGGATAAAAACCAGCTTTATATCAACATCACAGGGTAAAAACCAACTTTATACCAACATCACAGGGTAAAAACCAGCTTTATACCAACATCACAGGATAAAAACCAGCTTTATATCAACATCACAGGGTAAAAACCAGCTCTATACCAACATCACAGGGTAAAAACCATCTTTATACCAACATCACAGGATAAAAACCAGCTTTATACCAACATCACAGGGTAAAAACCATCTTTATACCAACATCACAGGATAAAAACCATCTTTATACCAACATCACAGGGTAAAAACCAGCTCTATACCAACATCACAGGGTAAAAACCATCTTTATACCAACATCACAGGGTAAAAACCATCTTTATACCAACATCACAGGGTAAAAACCATCTTTATACCAACATCACAGGATAAAAACCAGCTTTATACCAACATCACAGGGTAAAAACCAGCTTTATACCAACATCACAGGGTAAATACCAGCTTTATACCAACATCATAGGATAAAAAACAGCTTTATACCAACATCACAGGGTAAAAACCTTGTTTATTTCCTTCCCTACCATAATATCTGTACTTTTAGAGTCTCCACTCAGGCCAAGTAAGACAGGAGCAATAAAACCCAACAGGCCAAGACTCCGGGGAGCAGAGAACACATGGCTTTTAAGACCATATTGATTTACAATTTCACATTACATTTCACTACACTCCTTCTCTACTGGTTGTTACTTTCATCTCCTGAACACACTCAGGTGAAACCAAGGTTCGGGCTCCAGCCCTCACACACCAGCCCAGTGTTGGGTGACACAGCGTCTAGACATAAAAACCTCACATAGTAAATGTGGAGTCAGGCCGATGGCGTTTTTCAGTTATAATACGGTATCAGTTCTTTGGTTAGAGGATGTCTTTATGGTGTGGAGGTGTAATTTATGAGGCTGTGTGTAATTAAGTGATTAAATGTTCCTTATGATCTCAATGGCAGATCTTTCAATGTCACATCTGTTCTGTCTCGAGATACTGCTCAAGCATTGAAATTCTTTTTTTTTTCTTAAAAAAACTCGCTTCCAATTGTATGAATACAGTACACCAATATACAGCATTTACCAGGTCTAAACCCCACCCTCCCAGTCTTAAACCCCACCCACCCATTCTTAACCCCCACCCTCCCACTCTTAAACTCCACCCTCCCAGTCTTAAACCCCACCCACCCATTCTTAACCCCCACCATCCCACTCTTAAACTCCACACATTTTTAAACACAATGACAAAAAAGCAGTAATCACACCCTCTACTGGGACAGATGTGATGAGCTTTCCAGCGTTATAAGACTGATCTCCAGGACCGGTCAAAAACGTGCATAATCTTCACACACCAAATTCTACCCCAGGCAGTCAGCTCGTCATTTGGTTTCATTTTTAACCTGTCATTGTCCCTGCTGCTGGTCAGAGACGAGTCAAACATGCCAAGCCGTGCCCTAACCCGGTCTGTTTCGTAAACCGCTGTGTATCAGCTTAAAGAGGAAATGATGTCATACACAGGCCTGCGGAGCTTGGAAGGCGTAGAGCTGATCAGGAGACTGAGGAAAGAATGGGAAAAAAGAACAGAAAAGAAAATAATAACAAAGATTCCACACAGAGAGACATTTCCTGACTAAAACACAGCATGGCTCCTACAGATCGAGAAACAGATTAATCCCAGTGTGGCAGGTAGACGATTCAGACAAGAAGGTAACTGGACTTATAACTCTTTGTTATTCACCCTGACTAAACAAGATACCCCCAAATCTTTCAATCCCAGATACCTAACCCAAAGCTTTCAATCCAAGATACCTAACCCAAAGCTTTCAATCCCATATGACTGGCACCCAGAGAGTTTCAGCCAGACAATCTGCACCCAAAAGACTAATGTCCAGATGTCAGTCTGATTAAAACAGGAATGGAGCGTGAGGAGGGAAGGCCATACTTCTGTTTCCTGAATTCAACTTTCTTTTCTTTTTTTTTTTGAAGGTGTTTTCATCTTAGATTTTTTTCTCATTGGACTTGTTGAATTTGATAAGCTGAAAGTTGTCTGGCCGCTACAGAAGTAGAATCTCAAACACATTAGGATATTTTTGAGAATCCAGTTTGGACTCCGGTCTTTCACGTGCTCACATGCCTACAGAACGTTCAGTTGGCAGCTGCTGGCTGGTATTTATAGAGCACCACAAATAACAGGTCTGAGTGAAAACCGCTTCATCTCTATCCAGCGCCTGCTGCAGACACTGCGGAACCTCACTCCACAGGTTGTGACTTTACCCACGTGTGTGTGGGAGCAGATGTGTGTGTGTGTGTGTGTACACATTTGCGTGAGGAAGTGTGTGGCTGTGGCAGGCAGAGAGGGAGGTGGTAGAATAGAGGATTATACCTGTAAGTGTAAAGTATTTAAATGATATAGTCTATTAAAAAAACTGCAGCTGTGAAGTATATGTGAGTAGTCTTACTGCATTACAGTCTGACTGCATTACAGTCTGACTGCATTACAGTCTGACTGCGTTACGGTCTGACTGCATTACAGTGTTACTGCATTACAGTCTTACTGCATTACAGTCTGACTGCATTACAGTCTGACTGCGTTACGGTCTGACTGCATTACAGTGCTACTGTATAACTGTGTAACTGTGTAACTGTGTGACTGTGTAACTGTGTTACTGCATTACAGTCTGACTGCGTTACGGTCTGACTGTGTTACTGTGTAACTGTAACTGTGACTGTGTAAATGTGTGACTGTGTGACTGTGTTACTGTGTAACTGTGTAACTGTGTGACTGTGACTGTGTAACTGTGTGACTGTGTTACTGTGTAACTGTGTAACTGTGACTGTGTAAATGTGTAACTGTGTGACTGTGTTACTGTGTAACTGTGTTACTGTGTAACTGTGTGACTGTGACTGTGTAACTGTGTTACTGTGTAAATGTGTGACTGTGACTGTGTAACTGTGTGACTGTGTGACTGTGTAACTGTGTTGCTGTGTAACTGTGACTGTGTAAATGTGTGACTGTGTAACTGTGTGACTGTGTGACTGTGTGACTGTGTAACTGTGTGACTGTGTGACTGTGTAAATGTGTAACTGTGTATCTGTGTGACTGTGTTACTGTATAACTGTGTGACTGTGTTACTGTGTAACTGTGTAACTGTGACTGTGTAAATGTGTAACTGTGTGACTGTGTTACTGTGTAACTGTGTTACTGTGTAACTGCGTGACTGTGACTGTGTAACTGTGTTACTGTGTAAATGTGTGACTGTGACTGTGTAACTGTGTGACTGTGTGACTGTGTAACTGTGTTACTGTGTAACTGTGTTACTGTATAAATGTGTGACTGTGTAACTGTGTGACTGTGTGACTGTGTAAATGTGTAACTGTGTATCTGTGTGACTGTGTTACTGTATAACTGTGTGACTGTGTTACTGTGTAACTGTGTAACTGTGACTGTGTAAATGTGTAACTGTGTGACTGTGTTACTGTGTAACTGTGTTACTGTGTAACTGCGTGACTGTGACTGTGTAACTGTGTTACTGTGTAAATGTGTGACTGTGACTGTGTAACTGTGTGACTGTGTGACTGTGTAACTGTGTTACTGTGTAACTGTGACTGTGTAAATGTGTGACTGTGTAACTGTGTGACTGTGTGACTGTGTAACTGTGTGACTGTGTGACTGTGTGACTGTGTAACTGTGTTACTGTGTAACTGTGACTGTGTAAATGTGTGACTGTGTCACTTTAGGAGACGACTGCAGGACTCCAACAGATTTTTCTTTGCAGAATTCAGATCAAATTTCTACTGAACTGAGAGAAAACGCTTCTCACCATGACCTTAACCTGTAGCTGGGAAAAGGTGTAAATCTTACTAAAATATTAACACACACACATGCACGCACACATGCACACATACACACACACACACACACACACACACACACACACATGCCCACCTACAAACAGATACACATACACATATACACACACATGCATGCACAATCATATATCACTTTTACATAGGACATAGAAATAAAGACAAATACCTTGGATTATTCTTATGTGTGTTATTGCAAACATGCAACGGTTGCTGCCCAATGACCACTGCATGACCACTGTATGACCACTGCATGCCCACTGCATGATCACCAAATGACCACTGCATGACCACTACATGCCATTAGCCTGACATCAGTATGTTTAACTCACCAGTGTTCATAACCCTGTGCACCACTATGAGGTTTCCCCTTCACTTATAAGCTTTCACCTTCTTTTTCTGGAATAATCTAGTAAGATCTGGCTTCTCCTCTCTTCGTATCACTGGTCCATCTGTTAAAACACCGGATGACAAAAACACGAGACAAGAGAACTTTTGAGAGGTTTTCTCTGACAGCCATACAAATGGGCAAAAAATTTGGAATGTTCTGGAACCCAAACCAGATGAGCCATGTGTTCTGTGGGTAGGATAGGAACATGCACATCTGTTTTAACATGACTGACTTTTTTCTGTCACATGATAATTGACTGGAGAGAGAAATACATACTACAAAGCACTGTCTATCAAACAGGCAGACAGGAATATTGCACTCTGTCCAGCAGAAAGCATGAAAAATCAATGAAGAAGAGGCAGAGAAGGAAGGAGAGAGGGAGAGGGAGAGAGAGAGAGAGGGAGAGAGGGGGAGGGAGAGAGAGAGAGAGAGAGAGAAATGGAAACATGCTGGCAGCTAACTCCAGTGTGCTGTCAATACCTCAGCAGGAGATCTGGCCTGAACATGGTGTTAACATCAGTCCCCTACAGAGAGAGAGAGAGAGAAAAAGAGAGAGAGAGAGAGAGAGAGAGAGAGAGAGAGTCTTTTTCTTTCTCTCTTTCTTACATAGGTCATTCGCAGAACAGATAAGTGAAACTAAAGGGAAGAGTGGTCAGAGTCGCCTCCTGGCCTGGACTCTGGAGACCAACGTCTGCTCTGTGCTCAGGTTTACGCTCTTCCCCTGTCTTTCACTGCTCTCCTCTGTCTCCTCTGCCTCCTCTGTCTCCTCTGTCTCCTCTGTGGTGTTACAGGTTCCTCCTGCTCTTGGCTGGTCCAGCTGAACTCATTGTTTTTGTTCAGTCACAGTGAAAGCTCAGAGGCAGACTGTAATCCTGCAGATGGAGAGAGTGAGTGATGGAGAGAGTGAGTGATGGAGAGAGTGAGTGATGCAGGACAGACTTGGCTGCCTGTGCCTGACAGGACACAGGGAATAAACCCCATTAACACCTGATCATCAGTCCACAGAACTGACTTCCCTCCAAATCTGAGTCACAGCTCCAGGCTTTATTTCCAGCCTTGGTTAGCGTAAAAGACACACACACACACTGCACAGACGTTCTGTACTGATCCTGTGAAATCTTCTCATGTTTTACAGACAATGTCCCAGCTCTCCCTCTCTGCTCTCTCTCATGCTTTTTTCTACTGCTGTGATAGAAACATCGCTTCACTGAACATTTCATAGAAACCCTCAACACCCCTGTCAGGAGAACGCAAGACTGGAGTTGCTCTCTCTCTCTCTCTCTCCCTCTCTGTCTGTCTGTCTCTCTCTGCTCTGTGTCTTATCTCTGTGTTTGGTGTTGGCTGTCTGTCTAAACAGCGCTGTGTTGTGGTAAGCTCTGAGTGTTGCTGTAAGGTGTGGGGCTGTTTGCTTTGTGTGAGTCTGATGCCACACTGAGCTGTTCTCACAGGCAGAGGAAACACTGAGGCTGTGGGAAGACGTGCAGTTTAAATATTTACCCACCGTCATCCAGCCTTAAGCAGCTCTTCCCTTTCCCCTTACCCAGGAACGGGTGTCTGGACCGGGGCTCTCGCCTGACGGTTTTCCCCCGTCTCTGACCGCAGGAAGCGGCATCCCAGAGTACACTACACAGTGACAGGTTAACTGTTATTCTGCACATGACTGATGCCTTAAACCATCAGTCAAATCATGGGGTGGAAACTGCACTTCCTGTGGGCGGGACAGAAAGGCGTCATGTCCTGTCATGGTGCCAGTGTCCCACCAGTGCTCTGACTCTACAGTCTGGTCAATCAGAGTCTGTTTAATATGTTTTTATATGTTTACCTGTTATATGTTTTTATATGTTTCCTGAGAGTGGTTTCTGCATATTGATTACTCCAAAGGTAAAATGATCATGAATAATCAGTGCAGTGGAATATTTCATAATGAGAAACAGCACTATAACTGAGAGAACTGTCCGCTTTGCAATGGAAGAAATCTCTCTCAAACCAGAAACGGACTGTTGTTTATGAGTTCCTCCTGTTTGATTCAGGCTGAGTTCGCCCTGTTTGATTCAGGTTGAGCTTGCCCTGTTTGATTCAGGTTGAGTTCGCCCTGTTTGATTCAGGTTGAGTTCACCCTGTTTGATTCAGGTTGAGTTTGTCCTGTTTGATTCAGGTTGAGTTTGCCCTGTTTGATTCAGGTTGAGTTCGCCCTGTTTGATTCAGGTTGAGTTTGTCCTGTTTGATTCAGGTTGAGTTTGCCCTGTTTGATTCAGGCTGAGTTTGCCCTGTTTGATTCAGGTTGAGTTCGCCCTGTTTGATTCAGGTTGAGTTCGCCCTGTTTGATTCAGGTTGAGTTCGCCCTGTTTGATTCAGGTTGAGTTTGTCCTGTTTGATTCAGGTTGAGTTCGCCCTGTTTGATTCAGGTTGAGTTCACCCTGTTTGATTCAGGTTGAGTTCGCCCTGTTTGATTCAGGCTGAGTTTGTCTTGTCTGGGGGAGGCAGTACAGCTGAGCGGGTTATGTTGTTGTTCTGAGGACATTATCGCCCCCCCCCCACACACACACACACACACACATACACATACACACACACCATCACCACTGCAAATCTGTATCAGACTGTGGAGAGACCTTTCCACACGGCAAATATTTTACATTTTGACAGACAGGTCATCAGAGAGAGCAATCTCGGCAGGCAGTAAACACAACAGACCCTTAACCCTTAACCTTTAACCCATAACCTGTTCACACAGCAGATCGGACGTCTCAGACAAGCATGGCCACACATGAGAGATTCTCATTAAGGAGAGGTGATGGAGAACAGGCGCACGCGAGTCTGACAGACGCTGGTGAAAAGCGCTCATTTCGTTTTCCACTGTAGAGACAGAAAGCATGGATTGGTATCGGCTCTGAGACGTCAGTCACACTGACAGGCTTTAATTTGGTTTGTTTTGGGTGGGATAAATAAATCTCCCCCTGAGCCATGTTACATTCATAGGAACCGTGATCCTGATTTTACGTTAGTGACAATTTTCATCAGTCCACTTCATCACTCTTTCGTCAGACCAACAAATCAGAAAACATGCTAGTCTGAAACTCCTCTACGAAACAATTACTAAAAATCTCTCTTACTTGGTTATTTTGTATCCATTTCTTACTAAGACGAAACAGGAAACACTTGAAACCAGGGAAATTCCATTTCAGAGTTTCAGGGACTTACTGAACCTCACTATACAATTACACATGAGTAAGTTATTAACCCAGAGTCCTTCAGATTTACACAGAAATGACTGAAACGGCCACGCTGAAGCAGAGGTGCAGTGGGAGTCTCAGATCACTGGAAACTTGACCCCAGGGATGTGCCAGAGCTGTAGACCGCTGGCTGAACACAGCACAGGATGTAAAACGATCTCTGGCTCTTTACAGTGCATGCTGCCCCCTTGTGGCCGTAGGCTGAAAAGGCACTCTGGTAATGATGGATGTG